>NC_140280.1:12574837-12609837 GCF_964030765.1 Micromesistius poutassou
TGCTGGGGCGTGTTGGGGAACAGAGGGTGGATCTCCAGGTACTCCATGGAGGACGAGGCCACCGTGCCGGGCGGCGCCAGCGGGGAGGCCCGGTGCCCGCCGGTGATGGCTCGGAGGAGGCCTGAGGAAGATAAATAAAGTAAAGGTGTGAGTCCGTGGGTGACTTGTTTCTGGGGGCTTTGCATGTAAATGCCGTTTTTTTTTCCGAAATGAAGGAGCTAAGCTAAGGGAGCTGTTAAAATGCGTGAGATAATAGAAGCGTTAACGCAATTTTATTTTAACGCGATTGATGAAAATGTACGCATTTAACGCGCCCTTTTTTTTTTGGCCCACAGAATGTCAACATTCATATCAGAATTTGTTTTTGTTTTTAGTTCCACTTTACTTTACATTCGATTACACTTAGTGCAGCTAAGTGACAGCCTTTTTAATTCCCAAATCTGCGGTGCTACTTATTTGAATTTGAATTTATTTGAATTGAACTACACTTGTAGTAACTGTTGGTGTACAATTCCAAAGAAATCTGTGGTGTTCGGTAAGTTTCCATCCAAAAAAATATTTCATCGTTCGACAGCCCTAGAAGATACACATAATCCCCTAGATGGAGGAATATCAGGTCTAGCCAGGGCTGTGAAATCTAAAAGCCGTCGAGTGTCATTCCTTCACATTGTGTACAAGAACAAAGTACAAAAAAACCGAAGCACGCGTTGTCCTGAGATCACCCGTTACCTCACCTGTTCTGTGTTTCTTCTCCTTGCTCGGGCCCTTGCTGACAGCCAAGTACACAGGGGTCTGCTTGGGGGGAATGGTGACCTTGTCCACGTGCTTTCTCCACTGGGTCTGGAAGTACTCGTTTTTCTCAGTCTTCTTCTCCTTGTACTGCATCTCCTGAAATGGATATCCACAAATTCCAAAGCATGAACAACCGGTGTTGAAGTCACCCGACTTGACACTTACAGCAACCCCAAATCAACAGTGTTTGTTTTTATAATACTATGATGACACCAGCCTTTCTGAAGGCTTCTGGTGTGGCACATCAACCATGCAAGGTGACAGCTGGTTGGGAGCAGTCAGGGTGAGGCGTCTCGCTCAGGGACACCTCGACACTCAGCTAGGAGGAAGCCGGGGATCGTACTCGCAACCTTACGGTTACAAGTCACCCCCGCTCTACCTCCTGAGATAAGCCTTAAATGACTCCCAAACTCACGTTGATAGAACGTTCCGCAAATGTACGTCCTGCGTCATTTCTTTCCTCCCCTGACAAGCAAGAGTTTTTTTGTTAAGTTCATAAACGTCCTCCTGACTCACCCTGTACTCCTTGGAGAGTCTTTTCATCTTGTTGTTGAGCAGGAAGTAGACGGCCAGCGTGTGGCAGGCGCGGTTGGTGAGGACGGCGCTCAGCACCTCACTGTGCTTGTAGCTCATCCTCTCCGTCATGTGGAGCAGCACCGTGTGGTTGATCTCCTCGATGTGGATCCTACACAGGGTGACGCGTTAGGATGGCGGGGAAAGGGCCTTCACAACAAACCCGGGCCTCCCCAGCCTCCCCTCTCCTGTCTGGTTGTCTGGGGCCGTCTCTCTCCCCTAAAGACTACTGTCTCTCTACTATGTCTCTACTATGTCTCTACTATGTCTCCTGGTTTTAAAAGATAACACTCCACCTCACTATCTTCAGTGGAAGAAAATGTGCTTCGGCTATGTTTGAGAACGACTGTGGATGGATTATATACTAGTCATGTCCTTTTTAAGAAATGAAGGAACTATTAAGAAATACACGATTTCAATGAAAACGATGTAACGGATATGCACGAGTTGTTTGTGTCGGTGTGTGGACCCACCTGTTGAGGTAAGGCGCTCCCGTGTTCTTATTGGCCAGTTGGAGCCAGGAATCGGCCATCACCTGGTGGATGTTTGGCCGCTTGGCCGGGTCGGGCTCCAGGAGCTTCTTCAGCAGGCATATGGCGGCTGAACGGCACAGAGAGCGACACAGAGACACTTAGTGTTCAGTCCGGGGGGTCCGCAGCTACGGCTTTGATTCTGAATGGCATTATCCGTTTGTCTTTTCCAGGCGGACACGAGTCAGTGCTTTCGATTGTTTCGAGAAGCGACCGACGTCATTGGAAAAGATGAAAAAATATAAATTGACTTCAAACGAGTCTCGGAAAGCAGAATAATTAGAAAGAGTCCCCAGACATTTGAGCTCCTTAATGTTGTGTTTGTCCCTAACTAAGCTGGGGCCACTTTGCTACTCCAGGGTGAAGCGTCTCATGTGGTACTGCATGTGGTACAGGCTGTGAGGCGCTGGTGATTCTCTATCAGCTACCCCCCCTGTAGTGCACATGACCACACACACTTCACAGAGCCTTGCGTGACTGCTTACAACCGACCCTAACCCGGCGCCAAACTAGCATGTTATAAAACGGTGCGTCAAGAGACAATCCTTGACATTGATCGACTGGCAAACAGACACCCACCGCATACTTTCCTGTTGCGTCAGTTATTTTAGACAGTTTGCCAACGCGTTGAGCAACAGATATAGGTCTGAAGTGGCAGCTACCGTGCCTGATCCATTCTCCCATTGTACCTAGCGTGCCTTTCTGTCGTGTCTGTCTTATAATTACCACCCCATTAAGACCAGATGTGACACAGGCAGATGCCAAGAAAACACTAGTTGTTCAGACATGCAGGTACATTTGCATATCAACCGTGCATTGCTGTGCAGTGGCCTGTGCCACTGTAGGAGTCATGCGATGGCATTTCTTTCCTGTACAGATCCCATGAGGGGGGGCATGTTGGGTCTGACTGTCTCTGTATTTGCATATACATACAGAAAGGTGTGTGTTAAGTACCTGAAGACAGAGAGGGAGGCAAGGGGTTCATCTCCTTATCCACCATCTTCTGGTGCAGGGCCCGCAGACTGAAGGGCTCCACGGTGAAGGGCAGGGTTCCGGTCAACATGGCGTACATGTTCACCCCGCTGGAGACACACACACACACACACACACACACACACACACACACACACGCACGTCGTTAGCCACACTGGAACCACAGTGGTTCTTACTTCTGTTTTATGTGCTGCTGCCTCAAAATCCATGTGTTAGCGTAGACGTCCAGATGCTGACTAGACGGCCACATTGTGAGCCTTGTAGCAGAATTGCTCTGGGTCAAATTGAAAGGTTCCTCTTGTGTTTAGCGTCGAAAATGCCTAGGTCAAATACAGTAAATGACCTAGGTAGATATTGATTATGGAATGTAAATAGCACTCCGATTGGCTTAGATATCACAACTTGGCCAAAATACGACGATTATGCTATGAGGCTAACGATATTCTAGAGTAGATATCCATAAACTACCTTGGTATCAATTTGCTATATATATATATATATATATATATATATATATATATATATATATATCCATATTCTTTCTAGATATCCATATGCTAACTAGATATGCATATGGTGGCTCGGTATCCATTTGCTAGATAACCCGATGCCGACCCTGGGCTGCGTGGCTTAGTGAGTTGGCAGCTGCAGACTAGCAGAGCAGCCACACCCACACATACTTGGGATGTAGATATCACTCATTAAACAGCAATTCATCAGCAATTCTTGGCACAGCATTTCCGATCTGTCGCAATGGAGAGTGGAGGAAGAGAAAGTTGACGTTGAGACTCACATGGACCAGACGTCCACCTTGGGCCCGTACTTCTTCCTGGAGAGCAGCTCTGGCGCGGCGTACGCCGGGCTGCCGCACTGCGTGCTGAACGGGTCGGAGTAGCCCAGGATGCCGGCGCAGTTGCTCAGGCCGAAATCTGTCATGGGGGGGAAGAAAGAGGGGCGGCGGTTAAAGTGGTTTGTTTGATTGTTTGTTGTGAGTGCGTGAGTGGGTCCACCCCCGACCGCAGCCCAAGCCACACATTTTCACAACACACACAATGCTTGTGACCGTTTTTAAATTGGATTGTTCCATCCCGCCGACCAACACATGTTTGCATATTAAAGGACAAAGGCTGCTGTGCGTTACCTATGAGCTTTATGTTGTCCTGCTCGTCCAATAGGAGGTTTTCAATCTTCAGGTCCCTGTGATACAAAGGCAAGAGGAAGAGTTGAGTGTCATGTATCTATAGAGACAGCGTTTACACTAGATCAATCCTACTCCTCTGCATACAATGAACCCGTGGGGGGTTGGGGGGCCCACTGTAGAAAATAAAGTAGTATCCTTGAAAAGACGATGTGTGGGGACCCCCCCCCCCCCACCCGACGCCCACCCCTTCACGCCACCCTGTCATTGTGGGTCACGCTGGTCTTTTCTCACGATCTATTGTGCGACTACAATCTCCCCTGTGTTTTATAAATCCTGTTATGCAGGTTACAATACAACTCATACAAAAGACCTTCTCAGGCTCTGAAAACAGCGATAACTTATAAAAAAAATACTCTGAATGGGTATTAATAATTTTTTTTTCCAAAGCTATTATTTTCGCATATGGTCACAATACCCTGAATAGTTTATAATATAATAGTTTAGATAATAATAGTTTTGAGACCAACGCTGAAACAACAATCACTTCACATCGTTCTCATCTCAGCTCTCCTCATTTTTAAACGACTAGGGTTTCCCGTTGTGCGTATGCATGTGATCGTTTATGGATAAAAAAAAAACACGTCAACACTAACCAGGCTTAAACCACCCTGTGAAAGATCATGTTTATCTGGGAGAACACACGCACACAATGGACCAACCCACAGCAACGACGCAGCAGTGCCACCACCGACGTGGAGACGGCGGCGGTGGTACTGCTGCGTCGTTGCTGTTGGTCGATCCGTTCTGGTGGACGTCAACGTGTCTCATCGCCCTCCCCAACCATTACCTCCCCAACCATTACCCTGACAGTTCACCTCCCCAACCATTACCCTGACAGTTCACCTCCCCAACCATTACCCTGACAGTTCACCTCCCCAACCATTACCTCCCCAACCATTACCCTGACAGTTCACCTCCCCAACCATTACCTCCCCAACCATTACCCTGACAGTTCACCTCCCCAACCATCACCTCCCCGACCATCACCCTGACAGTTCACCTCTGGTCGTCCTCACCTGTGCACCACGCCCGCCCTGTGCAGGTGCTCCACGGCCATGACCAGCTGCCGCACGTACTTCTGCGTCTCCCGCTCGTCCAGCTTGTTCTTGTCGTAGATGCGGTTCATGAGGTTGCCCCCGGGGCACAGCTCCATCACCAGGTAGTAGCTGTTCTCCGTCTCCAGGATGTCCAGCAGCTGCGTGATGTTTGGGTGGCGGATCATCTGCTGGATGTGGCCCTCCCGCCGCAGGTTCTTGGTCACGTACGAGTCCTTCTTGGCCTTCCGCTTGTCTATGACCTTGACGGCGACCTGGGGGGCGGGCGGGCGGGCGGGGGGGCAGAGGAGGAGGAGGAGGAGGAGGGGGAGAGGAGGAGAGAGCGTTAGACGTGTGGTTGTAAGGCATGGTGGCAGCAAGGGCGTCTGGACGTCTCTCTGTGGGCGAGGTGCTGATATTATCAGTGAGGCACGTTGGATCGTCTGGGAGGGAGGGAGGGAGGGAGGGAGGGAAAGGAAGGACAGACAGAAAAAAAGAGAGAAAGGAAGGAAGGAAGGGGGGAAGGAAGAAATGAAGGCGGAAAGGAACGAAGAAATGTAGGAAGGAAGGAAGGATAGAAAGAAAAAAAGAAAGGAAGGAAGGCAGGAAGGAGGGAAGGGAAGAATGAAGGAAGGAAGGAAGAAAAGTCTCACAGGTGACTAAGCCATAAGTCTCCCTAGCCGGGTGTAATAGTCGCCAGTGACCTCTCCAAGACAGCTGTTGCCAACGTGGACCCAACCCAGTCGCCTTCAAAGAGACCCGGGGGGAGCTGTGTGTGTTTCTATGTGTGTATGTGTGTTTGTGTGTGTGTGTGTGTTTGTGTGTGTGTGTGTGTGTGTGTGTGTGTGTGTGTGTTTTCTTGCCTGTGTGCACGCCCGTGTGAAATGGGCTACTGAGCCGTCATAAAACAGGGGCAGGCAAACGTTACACTTTAAGTAATGGACAGCGTGCTGCCAAATGGTGAGTAGCCCCACCCTCCACCCCCCCCCCGCCCCACGTGCCACACATCCCCCTGAAAACGCCTGAAGAACACAGGCTTGAGGAGCAGACCAGGCCTAAACCAGGGCCTGGCTGACGCTCCTCTCAGGCTGAACCAGGCTGCTCCAAAAGCAGCCGTACGTCCGGAGCCTGGAGAAAGTCCTCTTCCTGTAACTCCTGACTGGAGCGCCGTGCAATTAATCTTCTCCGTCGGCGCGGTCCGGTCCGTTCATACCGGTGAGTGGCCCGGGGCTCACGGCCGGCATACTGATACCATAAAAAAGCACCGCGAGCCCCCACATTAACAAACAGCTCACCTCCTCCTCCGGCTCTAAGTGTTCCTCCTCTCCCTTTACCCTTGAGTCTCCCTCAGCGTTTCGGTGGGGGTGGCCGGGGGGCGGGGGGGGGGGGGGGGGGGACTTCCAGAGGGTGGCAAACCACCGTACCTCACAAATCAGCCTTCAAGGAGAGTCAACAGACACAATAAAAGCTCTGGGCTGCCCGCTGCATTACCATATCCATTACAGAAATGATTTGGACGAGTGTTTAAGAGGGCCGGTCAGAGAAGGTGATCTTCCGGTTCCCCTTCACCCGCTGCCCCCTTGCTACTTTTATTCCTCATGATTCATGCGACCACGACAGCTTAATTTCCCCTGGGGCAATTAATGGCAATGATGGCGGGCGCGCAGGCATGCACACACACACACACACACACACACACACACACACACAGAGACACGCGCAGACACACACACACACACACTCACAGACACACACACACACACACACACACACACACAGAAACACACACAGAGAAACACACAGAGAAACACACAGACACATACAGTCACACATCATCACACTCAGACACAGAGACACACACCCACACATTCAGACACACAGACACACAACCGCATAGACACAAAGATACTCACATCACACACACCCATCACCTGCACACACACACACACACACGCACACACATGCATGCAAACACACAAACACACTCATCACACTAACACACACTAACACAGCCGTCACAATAATACACAGCCTTTTGAGACAGCAGGCCGCGGGGCTGGGGGAGGGGTGCATGTAAGTATGGGGGGGGGGGGGGGGGGGGGTCGGGGTCACTACTGTATGTACAGTAGGAGGCATGAGGCTGGGGGGATGGGGGGCGGGCTCATGGGGGAGGGGCTTGCTGCCAGGGGGGCTGACTTGTTTATCAGACTCTGGTCAGACAAAGGGAGGGCGCGGGGGTCGAGGGGGGGAAAGTGGGTTAGAGATATCACAACAACACCTCCACACCGCATTCCTGCCCCAGACCCCCTGCCTTTACCCCCCCCCCCCCCCCCCGCCCCCACACACTCTAGTATCTCACACACCCCCCCTCCAGCACACACACACACACACACACATAAACACCCACACAGAAAAATAAACACACACACACTCACACACACACACACACACACTTAAATGCTTTTATTTGGATACACATTTACAAAGAGGGGAAAAAAATATCCAAACATTTTATAATAATGTGATAGGTTCATCACACTACAAGCCTTTGCAAGGCCTACATGATAAATTAAGTTATTAAACACAGAACACTTAACACACACACATACACATAAACACACACACACACACACACACACACACACACATGCACATAAACACACAAAATGTATTTCCAATGATGAAAAAAATAAATATTTTTGCTTTAACACAAACTGCTCACTTTGTCATCTGATGCTGTGGTGTCTGAATGCACCGCCTGTTAAAACCATGTGTCGAAAGAGAGAGAGAGGGGGGAGCGTGAGAGAGAGGGGGAGAGAGCGAGGGGGTAGGCATGTACTTCACTAGGTGATTGCCAGGGTTTGCATCATCCGCAACAAAGAGAGAGAGGAGAGGGGGAGAGAAGCATGACTGCTTTCGCTTCTCTTCACAGCGAGGTGGTGTGCTTGTGAGTGAGTGCTTGTGTTCATGTGTGTGTGTGTGTGTGTGTGTGTGTGTGTGTGTGTGTGTGTGTGTGTGTGTGTGTGTGTGTGTGTGTGTGTGTGCGTGCGTGCGTGCGTGTGTGTGTGTGTGTGTGTGTGGTCCTGATCCTTAAATGGCAATGTTACGTTTTTTCATTTTATTTTTAATTTAATTAACAATGGTACATAATTAGCTCCACGCCCAAGGACATGCGCATATGTACCTACGCGGTAAGTGGTAGCTTGTTTTTGTAATATGCAAATCCACAGGCTATACGCCTCCAAAAGAGCGCCCTAAAAAAAGAGACAAAGGCACCCAGTGGCCATTGGTTGCCCATATCAAAGCCCTTGCGCTAGCGGAATCATAATGAGAGGCCATTTATCAAAGACATCGTCTTCATGCAAAGACCTGTTACGGCGCCTCATAGGCCGAGCAATCGGAGCGCGTCTCCCAATCACAGGGCAGCGCACCTCTCGCAGTGAGCTCACCGCAACAGCACCTCCAGCAGACAAAGCAACCCGGCACAAATGGTCATCGGCGCTGCGCTCGTGCAACACATGTGCGCGTGCGTGTGTGTGTGTGTGTGTGTGTATGTGTGTGAAGACGCGTGCGCTCGCTCCCTCACTAAACAGCAAATATTTTGAGTAGACCTGAAGCTTGCCTTGTTGGTTTATACACGCACACGCACACACACACACACACACACACACACACACACACACACACACACACACACACACACACACACACACACACACACAGAGAGAGTAAATAAGAGCATGTTGTCAGATGCTATGGCTATAAAGGTGACCCGTTCTCTGTGCTCTGGTGAAGCTGTGCTGGCTGAATGGTCTGTGGGATTTAATTAAGTTACGATATCGACTATATATATATCTTGTCATCACACCTAGACCTGTATTCCAGTTCTCCAGCCAGTGTGTGGCTCTCATGAACATCGTCTGGCTGGCTATCACATGGTCTAGTAGTCTGTCTGACAACCGGCGACATTGTGTATTTATTTATTTGCCACTACTATTTAACTATTTAACATATTATTACCATATGTTCGGTTAGTGGACTGTACCAAATTAGAAATTATGTTATTTTATTGTTGCGCACAGATTATGGACTAGCCCAAAGCGTAATAACCCTAGTCGTCTATACGCATCTAATCGTACAGTGACTACTATTCAGAGCTATAAGAAGAGAAAATGCACATGTTTCAGTCGCGTGCCAACTCTGCCCACCTTTTCTCCCGTCAGCGCGTGAAGTCCCTCGCGAACTTTGGCGAACGAGCCCTCTCCCAGCTTCCTCCCGATCAGGTAGTTGCCGACCCGCTTGGTGTGGTAAAAGTTCCGTACGGTGTTGGCGGCGGGACTTCCAAGAGACACCGGGATGATGTTCTCAGTCCCGGAGGACGAGGGGGTCTTCCCCTCGTACAGCCGGTGGCTGTCCACCACCATGTCGCTGTCGGCTACTGGCATCACAGCCAGTGTCAAAGAGTTACCGTTTTCTGTTAGGTGAACAAGGCCTTTCCGTCTCTTTCCCCCCTTATTATGTTGGACTTAAAATGTCACAGGTAGGTCTACTGCAATTTAAGCACATTTGAAGTCCCGATCCGTCCGTGCAGAAATCCCCAATATTTAAGAAATATCTGGAGGAACCAGAGCCCGCGACACCTGTTCGTACCAAAGGTGTGATCCTGACTGACTTTGCTTATCTTAAACGTTGTTTCTTCTAAGATGATCAATTGTAACCCGACTATGAACTCGTTTCAATGGTGACCATTAAATGGCTGGACTAATAAACGCTGTCTTGATTCTTGTATTAAAGTCTCCTCCGGAGCGTCTGTTGTGGACTGAGTCTGTTGAATGCAGCGCGTGGTGGTAGCCTACTCGATTTGAAGACACTTTCCCGGTCGTCTGGTGGGCGTGTCCTACTGTGAGAAAAAAACAGATTTAGCGACTACGATACCATGAGATCCAATCAGAGAAGGCGAATCCAGGGGGCAGCTCCGCCCATTATTACGAATCGTGCTGTGGTCGAACCTCCGCGAACAAAGAATCCTGGTTCAAGATGTAGACAGGGCAAATTGTTGATTTGGACAATAAACTGTATAAATAGATAGAGGACATTTTAATTTAAAAAAATGAATAAATTGTATTTTTCCTGGACAGTAGGCCTACTTGACTCGCTGTAGCCATAATTGAATTGATCAATTGAATATCCCATAATTGCATTTAAATATAGGCCTGTTTTATTGACAAAAACGAGACAGTATTTTACCGACATCGAATTGTTAAACAATGACGAATTAACACACGGACTGGATTCACACATTGATATAACAGAGTACAGTTATATAAATCAATCTATACTATGAAAATAGCAGGTAATATTGTGTGGAGCTCAAAAGTTAAGCCTTCCTCAATTAAATATAGCCTAAATGCCTTATACGATTGCCATCTGATACCTGCTTTGGCTAGTTGTTGTTTAAATTAAGTAATTTCTGCGTTTAGACACTGTCTAATATTAACAATTTGCCTATCCCCGTTTAACCCCATGCTTTAAAAATAGGTTAACCCATAGGCATAGTAACTAGAAAGCAATGGGAACCCACTGACACAGTTCTACCACCACCTACAGGCACAACACTGTATATATATATATATATAGCACATATGTGTTAAATTATGAATTTCATTAAAAATGTTGAGCTTCAAAAAACATGTAAGTTCAACAACACAAAATTAAATAAAAATGAGAATCCGTCTTTTAAGTGTAATATGTATACTATACAGCTGTGGTGCTTTAACATGGAAACCATTATTACAATAAATCGCCATGCCGGTATTTTCTATATCGTGTGAGTGTAGCGCCCCCCGGTGGACAAACACCGAAACCACAATCAATCCCATACTGCCTTGCACCGTATCCGCCGACGCTAGTCCCCACGGCGCTTGAGCTAGGCTAGCTAACGTTAAGCATTCTAACCGGACATGTTGAGCCAATCCAGCCCTAAACAAACAACACAATAACCGGGTGACTTGGGTGAACGGGGTGAACACCCGCAACGCCGGGCAACCATGGAAGCCGTGAACGCCTTTAACCAAGAGGTATGCTGTGGTACACTGAGTACGGCATGAAGCTTTCTAGCATGCACTAGCAGGCCGAACACAATGAGTTGGTGTGCTCTTTAATTGGCTAACTACATTGGTGTACCGCTAGTGCACTTCTGCAACAATCGGACGTGCACAGGTGGAAACACCGATCATCCATCTGAACGAATAGATCTGAGTGTTCAATGCGATGTAAACATTATGGCTGTAGCTAGTACAAAGTTCCTCGAACCAGCTAGCCGCCTTTTGGCCGCCAGCGAGTGTGGGCAGAGCGGATCAAGTGTAGTAGCTAGCATAAGATGACGCTTCTTCCCCCAATTAATGCTATGTGCAATCATCCTTAGCCACAAATGCACAACACAAGATGTATGGTGTTGTGCATCGACCATGTACGCCAGTGGATGAGCAGCGGGCATTGCTTGGTGTTACTAAATGACTGCTTACCAGCCAAGTGTTTTTGAGTTCTTTGGAGTGAAATGTTTCCAACTCCCGAGGTGCTAGTTCTGGGAATTCGGTTATGTGGATTCTGAATAAACACGAGATTTCATTTTACCTTCACTTACTCTCACACCCACGTTATTGAAAAACATGATCGTCGCAACTTCTGTGCACCTTCATCTTAAGCCATGTGTTTGTTGAGTTAATGCTGTTGCGTTTGTGCACGGGCATCAATTACAAGCAAGTGGATTCACGTTGACTGCTGACAATGTGCTTGCTGCAGCCAATTTTTTTATTTGACAACCTAATAGGCCTACCTTTTTTTTAACAGTAAAACAGTATAAGTTTCAAAATAAATATCTCACATGGCATCTCAAACAATCATATTTTGATCTGCAGTATACATTTATTAAGTTGGCAATTTAAATTGTATTAATCGACAAGTTATTCTGTCATGTTATTACGAGTTTGACTTGTATGAATGTAGTTGTCTCCTATCACTCACCAGCTTCAAAGCTGCACACTGTAACCATTAGGCCAAACCTTCGATGTGAAGGGTACCTTCGTCTTCAATAATATTTATGGAGTTGAACAACCCATCTCTGGGCAGGTTATCTCAACCCCCCCAAGTATTCACATTACAGAACTGAAGACTAATTACTAACTAATTCACAACACAGAGCATGCGTTACCCGACTGGGGTTTCCTAGGGTTTGAATTACAATTGGATACGCAACTGTTTGTTGTTATAAGTGATTACTAAGTCTCTACATTAACCTAAGATATGGATGTAGTTGTGTTTCAACAAAAATAGTCCACGTGCAGCAGGTTATGTATTTAGTATACTTACAGCTGCAATCCCAGTTTTGTGAAGAGATTATGGTGTGCTCTTCTGCGTGAAAGCACTCAACTAAACCCCACTCGCCCATCTCTAATAGACCATTCTAAATGTAAACATCTTCTACACAACAAAGATGGTCGCGATGTTTAGAAATATGCAGGACACTGACCTAAATGTGAAGACTCTCACTTAAACTCCTCTCTTCACCATTCACTCAATCCTGTCTTCATCCCACTCATGCTCCTACTTTAGTTGTTTTCTCTGATGGACGCCAAGCCGCCCATCTCTCGGGCCAAGATGGTCTCCATCACCAAGTCTGCCATAAAAGCAATGAAGGTATGGAGGAACATGTCAATCCACTATACAGTGTAGAATAGATTCATTGCAAGCATCCTGTGGCTATACTGATATCACAGGATTTTGTTGTGTTGTTGTTGTTATTAAACTCCATATTTCTGGTTATTCTCATCCTCAGCTGTACAAGCATGTGGTTCAGATTGTCGAAAAGTTTGTCAAAAAGGTGAGTGCACCACCACACCAATAAGACAATCTGCTAATGGTCACGTAAAGCGTCAGCGGTGACCTCTGAGCGTCTGTTCTCTCCTTCTTCCTCCAGTGCAAACCAGAGTACAAGGTGTCGGGTCTCTACGTGGTGGACTCCATAGTGAGGCAGTCCAGGCACCAGTTTGGAGCCGACAAGGATGTGTTCGGGCCCAGGTTCACCAAGAACATCAACGGAACCTTTGAGAACCTGTGCCTCTGCCCAGTGGAGGATAGGGTACGATTTTTTTTAAACGTATCCGCGTCACAGGCATATCGGTTCCACTCCTCTGGAAATTAACCCGGTTTTGTTGGGTGATGCATAGCAGAATGTCACAGGCCTTTTGTTGAGGTAGCTGGGTCTGGTCGTGCCTGGTCTAACCAGAGGTATGTTTGCACCCTTGCTTCCTGTGCGTAGAGTAAGCTGGTACGCGTGCTGAACCTGTGGCAGAAGAACGGGGTGTTTAAGATCGAGGTGATCCAGCCTCTCCTGGCCAAGGCCACTGGCTCTGGCAGCGGGAGCTCCAGCTTCCTGAGCATGGACGACCCAGGTGAATGGTTTGGAATAGCCCTTTCGTCCGTATACGATGGATAACCCTGGAAATCCAGAGTTCTCGCGAGAGCACAATTTGAATTTGCTCAGCGAGTCACTCTGGGAACGAGCAATACACTCACTCCCTGATTCCCCTGGCCCAGAACATTAACCAATCACATCGGTGTATCTGATATAGGCGGGACAAAAGCAATGCTGTTTTACGGTCCGGATACGGCAAGAGTCTTATCTATTGGTTAGCTCCGCTGGTCTGGATACGTCACCCCTTGTATTCTTCTGATTGGTTGTAGTGTTATCCAATTGCGTGCAGTGATATTTTCAAATGCATGCTTGGTGCCGCTACTCAAGTTGGGCCATTTTCATTACTCATTGCCATAGCCTGACCCTACAGCTTTCTAGATGTGGGTCTGGATTTCCAGTCTATACTATGGATGTAATTTACAGTCTTTTGAAATGTAGAGATGCAGGGAATTAAACTGCAGTCAGAGTAGTTTTGTCACTGGAACCATACCAAGTAAATGCATTCACAAAAGCTCACCGTTTACCAACGTGACTATAATGCCGCTTTTCCACCGACAGTATCAGCTCGACTCAACTCGCCTCGACTCGACTCGGTTCCAGGCGCGTTTCCATCTAAAAAAGTACCTCTTCAATGTGGGCGGGTCGTAGAAAAGAACCTCTCCAACATGGGTGGGTCGTCATTAGGTTTTAATCACAGGAGACGCGATTCCCGGGAAATCTGAATCTGATCAAGACTATTTCCTGATTCCCGGGAAAGGTTATGATGGGAAATAAAATAAAATAAAAAGCGCAATGACTGTCTATTGTTGTCATACGGTAACGTTGATGGAGGCAAAACTCGAGCCTTGGGAAAGGAACGACACTAAAACGAAACAGTGAAACGCTGATCCTCCGGAGCCGGTCCGTGGACTCCAGCCACGCCAGACACACACAACCACGCCGGACACACACAACCACGCACAGCCTTACTCTAGCCCCGGGAAAGGAGCGACACACACAGCGAAACGCTGATCAGTGTCCCCCTCAGGAGCGCGTTCGTGGACTACAACCACGCCGGACACAACTTAACTTTGAATGATTATTCCCATTTACAGCCGCTGGCCAATCAGTTACCAGCAGTCTGTTTACGTCACACAAAAGTACCTACTCCGCTCGCTTGGAACCTCGACGGAGGTAGTACTAAAAAAAAGTACCTGGTACTAGGTACCAGGTACTTTTTTTGCCAATGGAAACGCAAAAAAGGCGTGTCGAGTCGAGCTGGTACTGGCGGTGGAAAAGCGGCATAAGTTAGACCTATTGGTTCTAAACATGGCCTTGGATGAATCCCACTAGTCCGGTGTTTCACTACAATGCTTTCACACGAGCTGAACCATCCGTGCATTCGTATGTGCCGTTGCGTTCCTTACGGCTATCAATGTTCGTGTCCTTGCAGGCTCTCCTCCGTCTCCAATCAAAGAACCCATGGTCCCCGTGATGGAAAACTCCACCAAAGTGGCCGTCCCTCAGCTGCCAAACTCTGATGCCTTGGCTGCCGTAGCCCAACTCTTTCAGTCCTCAGAGGGCCAACAGGTGTGTGCATGCATGTTTACCCAAGTCTTTGGCCCCGGTTCATGTTTTAATGTATGTGGTTTGTCGTGGTTGTCTGTCTGCACGATTTGATAATTGTATTTCTTCTGTTGTTAAGTGATTGTTGTGATACACGTTGGGACAACCCATCCTATTCCTGCTTCCTCAGCTTCAACAGATGCTCCAGAACTTTCAGCAGCAGCCTTTGAAGCCCCAGATGGAGACTCACACACAGCCTGCACCCCCCCAACCCCACCTCCAGGCCCAGCCTCAGGCCCACCTCCAGGCCCACCACCAACCCCACCTCCAGGCCCAGCCACAACCCCACCTACAGCCACAACCCCACCTCCAGGCCCAGGCCCAACCCCACCTACAGGCCCAGCCACAAACCCACCAACAGGCCCACCTCCAGGCTGTGCTGCAACCCCAGCTCCAGCTCCAGCCCCAGCTCCAGGCCCATAACTTTGTTCCGGGTCTGGGTGTGGGTGCCCTGCATCCTCCCCTGTCCACCCAGACGGCCCAGCAGAAGGCAGCCTTTGACAGGGTGAATCTTTCCTTCCATTTGCAGCAGTGAACTTGTCTTTGCTGAATTTAAAATAAATTATTCACTTTTTTTACTCTTGTGCGTCTGTAGAAATTACTGGACCGTTTCGACTATGATGACGAGCCAGAGGCCGGAGAAGAAACCAAAAAAGACGAGGCCTTGTCGTCTCAGCCATCCAGGTAAGACGCCAAGCCATTAAAGCGACCGTTTGGCAGAATTGAAGACGCAAAACAAAATACACAAAGTTACACACATAGCTGAGCCTAAAAAAAACCACTTGTTTTCTTTGGTCAAAGTATCCAGCAGCCCGGAGGCTTCCACCACAACATGGAACGCTTCTCATCACAGATGATGGGCGCCACGCAAGATCCATCACAGGTGACCGGACCAGCCTCATCTTAAAGCCACCATGCTTTTAACTTGACAGGGAACGCCTTGTTTGAGCATTACAATTCAATCATTCTAAATCCATGATTCTGGATTTAGAATTATTATTATTTTTTTAAATTTAGGATATATATGTATATTTTTTTATATTATGGACCAAATATTCTCCTTTTCCCAGGGTTCGCTTCCCAACGGTCAGCTCCTGGGGTACAGCATGCCACCAGGGCGACTCTTCCCAGGGACGATGCCTCCCATGGGGCAGGCCCAGCCTGGCCCTCCCATGCCTGGCTCTGCTGGGGCTCAGGGCTTTCCGGGGGCATATCCTTCCCATAATGCAGCGCCACAGGTATTAAAAACCAAATTGTCCCAACAATATTCTCATTGAAATATTCTGCCCTGCTGATTTTCCACCAGAAATGATTCATGTGGTTAATGTGCATAAAGAATAAAATACTGTACCACACTATCACACTACAATACAATTCCAATTGTTAACATTATGCCCCATCTTAAGATTTGACCTGTTTGTAAGGCAAACACTGGATGTCAGGATAGAAACGTCTGCCTTAGTGAAATCCATTGTCAAGAGGATTCCTGACTCCTTTCCTCGGTCTGTGTTTGTGTTGACAGCAGGACATGGAGGTGGAGCGATCCGGCTTCAGGGAAGGCCGGCACGGCCGCAGGTCCCACTCTGGCTCCAGGTAACGAATCTGGCATCCCGTTCTAAATGAATAGGGAGTTCAAATTAAAACGGCCACAGTGCTTCATCATCATCGTCATCATCATCATGGTCTTCCTCACTGCCCCAGGTCTCCTAAGAGGAGATGCTCTCGCTCCACCTCCCGCACGCGCCGCACCCGCCACCGCCGCTCGCGCTCCAGGGAGCGCCGCCACCACTCCCCGCACTCCCGCTCGGCCGAGCGCCAGGAGCGGGAGAAGGAGCGGGACCGCCGGCAGAGAGGCCTCCCGCCGCCCATGGCGGACACACTGAGCGGTGAGTGTCTCCCCTCATGGAGCCAGGGGCTGTCGGCGTGGATCAGTCTGACGGGTGTAGTCGCCGAAATGTCCCTAAGCGTTTGTGAGGTACCAGGAGCATGAGTAATGTCGTGAGAAGTATCTCGCTGTGTCTGCGTGACCATCAGCCTAGGAAGAAAAATGGTGAGATACGCCTATTTTCGAAAAGCAATTGCATATTTTCCTACCTGAAGCCATAAGCAGCAAATATTTTTTACCTATTTATTTATTTAGATATATTATATATTTAGTTTTAACAAAATTAAATCATAATTTCCTGTTAGAACGATTTAATCAATACATTCTTTCAGTGCGTGAGCTGTAGTTGTTTGGTGAGTGTACACAGTTTTTATAGAATCACTGCGTGGATAACGGCCACCGCCGCACACTCTTCCTCCCAGCCGACTGTCATGGGTTCCAGACAGGGCTTTCTTGTGGCCGTGTCTCAAGTTGAACGGTTGAGTGCTCGCTGTTTCCTTACGCCTGTCTGGTCTCCCTCGTCTCCCAGTGTGCAGCACCACTCTGTGGGTGGGCCAGCTGGACAAGAGGACACACCAGCAGGACGTGGCCTGTCTGCTGGAGGAGTTCGGACCCATTGACTCCATTAACGTACGTCCTCTCGCCCCTGCCCCCCGCCCCCCGACTCTGTTCTGAGACAAAGAAAAGGTTCTTTAGGTGCCGCTGTTGGTGCTGCTGTAGGTACGATTCCAGAGTTGTAAGGGAGAGCAGCAAAGAGTGGAAGAGAGCAAGGAACAATAACAAAGAAACGTCCCCTTCCCGTGTCACATTTACGCACCTGGGATTGACGGGGCTAGCGACGGCCCAGGGACTGTCCAATACATTTAACCCTTATGTACAGAAGCACCTTTACTCCCTAATGGGAAATGGGGCGGTCAGAGCAGAAAGAACACAACAGGAATTCAAAAAGTATGGCTGTTCAGCTAAACGGCTTTTCTCACGTGGCCCTTTTGTTTTCTCCCACTGCTGAGGTATGGTGCGACTTATTACAAACAGGCATCGTGTCTAACCGCTTGTGCTTTGACGATCAGATGATCCCGCCGCGCGGCTGTGCCTACATCGTCATGGTGGAGCGGCAGGACGCCTACAGGGCCCTGCAGAAGCTCGGCAGAGGCAACCACAAGGTCAACCAGAAGGCCATTAAGGTACAGGAGCATACCCCGTACCGCAGCATACTCTGCCTTAAGGCTCAGTCATGGTTCCACGTCGACGCAACGCAAGGGGCTTTACGGACCCATTATGTCCTTGCGGACCCTCCTTGCGTCCACCGCAAGGGGCCTGATGCGACGAGTTGAGGAGACGCAGCAGTTAAGGGCTGTGATTGGTCCGCAGAACCAAAACAGGCTCACGACTGTGTCGCTGTGTCTGCGTGGTTGTTGCGCCGACGACGTTGAACCATAACTGAGCCTTGACTCATAGGGCGGATCCGCAGGACACGGGACACGAGAAGTCGACCAGTTGAATCGTCGCTCAGAGAGACGGAGTCAACTAGAATTATCTCAGTTGAACTGTTTTTGTGGGGGCATTATAATAACCGATTAAAACATGATGTATATAGGCTTGGATAAAGGAATTTACTGCTTTACTTCATGGGAAAGAGAAAGTAATCATTACCAGAAGACGAATGCCTCATAAGGAGATGTGTCTATTTCATGTTAGATCGAATGAGAGATGTAGACGGGTATCGCCCTGCCATAGAATGGCATCACCTATGTGGCGTGGTGTGTGTGAACGTTGCTCCCCGTCCATGTCGTTGATTGTGTTGTTTTGTCTTTGACAGATTGCATGGGCTTTGAACAAAGGCATCAAGCCGGATTTGAAGCCACTCTGGGATGTGGAGCTGGGGGTCACGTACATACCCTGGGCCAAGATCAGGGAGGACCAGCTGGAGGACATCCAGGAGGGAGGCATGCTGGACGTGGACACTCTGTCCCCCGGTGAGCAGCGCAGGGCCTCCAGCGAGCTGGAGCCGCCACGTTACCTTTTGGTTTATCACAGTAACAGGGTTTATCGGTGCCGCCCGGTTCCAAAACATGACAACAATGTATTTTGTCATGTTTTATTTGTGCTATAATAACACAATAATAATTGTTTTTCTTCTTCTGTTCGTCCCGAAAGAGTGGAAAGGCGTGACGAGCCTGGAGCAGCAGGAAGAGCTCCCTCACAACGGCCGCTCTGAGCCTGCTCAGAACCAGGAGACGCCGGGTCCACCCGCTCACCCGTCCCAGGTCTGGTGGCCCTTGAGCACGCGCTAGTCCCCCCCCCCCCCGTCTTAAGGCAGCTCCTTCTCTTTGACGCCTCCTCCCAGGCTGACCTCCTACTGCGACACTTTAAAGTTCAAACCGACAGACGCTCCTGGTGGTGACACTGATGATTGTGTTGTTGCTGAGACCAGGGGTGCCTGTGATGACTGTGACTGTGACGCTTGTCCCCCTCCCAGGGTCCTCCGGGGCAGCTGCCGATGGGGGGCCCCGGGTCCTTGCAGCCTCCGGGCTATCCCGGGCCTATGGGCATGCCGCCGCCGCCGCCCTCCTTCCCTCCCGGCGTGCCCCCGCCGCCCTTCATCAGACCCGGGTTCAGTCGCATGCAGATGCCCACAGGTAAGCGGTCAGCAGTCCGCAGCAGCCCTTCTGTTTGTGTGTTCTATTAAAGTGCGGAGTGGTGCTCACTCGGCGTGACGTCTGCCCCCGTCAGGTTACCCCCCTGCAGGCGGGATGCCTCTGGGACCGCCTCCGTCCGGGCAAGGCGTGGAGGACCCGTCTCTGGACCCAGCTGGACTGGCCAATAGGAACGGTGATGAGAGGCCGGAGGGGCAGCACCCGTATAACAACCAGATGGGACCCATGGGTCAGTTTGACTTTTGACGGCTTTTGTACCAATGTGTGACTTGAAATACACTGTAGGTTTACTGTTTCAGGTGACTGTGGTGCAGTTGAACATAGTCAATTTGAGGAAGAGGAAATGCTCATTGCGTTGTTTCAGAAGTGTGGCTGGTTCAGCCATGCGGCCATGCTGTCTTCACCTGGCTGTGAAATGATTGGTTCATAAAGTGGTTCATGAAGTTGAATACTTCAATTGTAATCATCAGTATGATGTGTATGTATACATAATTAATGTATCAATTAATCAAAAGAATAACTAATTCAGATTCATATATATATATACAGTATATATAGAGTGTATATAATGATTTGAATGTCCTGTTACAAAAAGTGCAGCCCATTGCCCCAGTAACAAAGGGATCAGCTCTGGTTCCTGAGCAGCCTCAACGGGCCCCGCTGTGCAGACTAAAGCTTCTTCCCTGCGGCGTCTCCTTCCAGGTCCCCAGGTGAGCGGACCACCCGGAGCCCTGCCCCCCATCGGGGGGCTGCTGGGGGCCCGGCCCGGCATCATACCCCTTCAGCGGCCCCCGGGGCTGCCCCCGCCCCACATGCAGCGCTTCCCCCCCCCCCACGGCCCGAGGCCCCTCCACCCCAACATGCCCCCCATGCTGCCGCAGATGCTGCCCCGGGGGCCACACCTCCCCATGATGCGCCACGAGCTGCCCCCGCCGCTGCCGGGCGGCTTCGGGATGATGCCGCCCCACATCATGAGGGGCCCTTTCCCCCCGCCGCACGGCCCCCCTCCCCCGCCGGGCCTCCCTCCTCCGCCCCCGTTTGTCCGACCGGCGGGGCCCCCGCCCGGGGGGCCCGAGGAGGCGGACGACCGGCCCTTCAGGGGAGGCCGGCCGGGGTTCCGAGAGCCCGAGGCTGAGCGGGAGCGCGACTGGGAGCGGGAGCGGGGCTTCGGAGCGGGGCGGCGTCCGTTCGACGGCGGCAGGGGGGCCGAGGGGGAGAGGGCGGGCGACGGCAGGGAGCGCCTCGGCGGCTGGCAGGAAGACGGAGGCAACGCCAGGGGAGGAGGCTGGGATCGGGATCGGGAGCGGGAGAGGGAGAGGGAGCGGGACGGGGACCGAGATAGAGACAGGGACCGGGATCGCAACAGGGATCGAGAGAGGCCGAGGGATCCGGAGAGGCCCAGGGATTCGGAGAGAGTCAGGGATCCGGAGAGGCCCAGGGATCCGGAGAGGCCCAGGGATCCGGAGAGGCCCAGGGATCCGGAGAGGCCCAGGGATCCGGAGAGGCCCAGGGATCCGGTGAGGCCCCGAGATTCCGAGAGAGTCAGGGATCCGGAGAGGCCCAGGGATCCGGAGAGAGATCGAGATCGGGACAGGGACCGAGAGCGGCATGACCGGAGAGAGAGGCGGGGCAGCCAGGAGGCCGACCGGGAGCGTGGGAGGGTGGAGGACGGGGAGCGGGAACGCGGGCGCGGCGAAGGAGGAGAGAGGGGGAGGGGAGAGAGGAGAGGATCGGAGAACAAAGACAAGGACAGGCCGCGGCGGTCCGAGAAAAGAGAAAGAAGTTCGCGCTGGGACAACGACGATCGGCTGGCTGAACTGGAAAACATGGACCGCCTCCGTCACTCTGAGACCACAGAACCTGCTGCTGCTGCTGCTGCTGCTGCTGCTGCCGCTGCTGCAGCAGCTGTGGAACTCCCCGAGAAACCCAGCGAGGAGTCGGTCAGTGAACCCTCAGAGCAAAAGACAGAATCAGAACCTTGTGACACCCCAGTTCCTGCCCCTTCAGAGCCTCCTCAAAGTGACAGCACATAGGCCACAGAGGAGTCATGTGCGGACCTACTTCCAAGCCATTTTCCCTGCTCAGATACCTACACATCTAATGGACAATATTTGACAATTCTGACTCCCAAGCCCTGACAAAATATTCCATAGACGACAACAAATGGAGAGGCCTGGAGAGACTGGCGAGGTGGCCGTTGAAATGTGCTAGGCAGAGGAGAACAACAGAAGTAGTGTTGACTTGTAGGAAAAAAATAACTGGTTTACATGCTGCATAACCCTTTGTTGAATTTCATGCTCTTCATTTTTTAACAAAGTGGTGGTGATGTAAATTGGATCGAAATGCAAAATGGTTTCGATATAAGCTGTCATAAATAGGGACACATTTACAGTTAGGGAAGTTAGAAGAAGCTTTGTTCCAAATTGACTTAAAATGAGTACATTTGGACTGGAAGTGGGCCGGATTGCACTTCCTACTTCAATAAGTCTATGAAGCAACTCATGGAATGCATGCATATTAGTTCCCCCACTAATTGAGGTTTCCTAAATTTCAGCAATTTCAGGCTTTCTGAAATGTATAATGTGGACATTGAGTTATACAAATCCTGTTTGTTGTTTATTTTTCCATGTGTCTTGCATTCACTGAATCCCATTTTCATCTTATTCTTGTTGTCTTCTAGTAACCACTCGCACTGCTACACAAATCACAAGCAAATAGTGTGGCCTTTGAAATGAACAAAATGAACCCGTTTTAATATTAGGTTCAAATGGAGTAAAGAAAAAAACAACGATCAGATTTGTATTTGTTATTTTTTTAGGAATTGTTTTGTAAATGTTTGGCATCCCACATGTCATCTTCTCTGCTGTAACATTACAACTGCATCATTTAGCGCACTTGTAAATCGTTTTTGATTGGTTATCATACCTAAAGTGCAATGTTTCATTTCAATTACATTTCATGTCACGGTGTGTGGATGAAAGTGTAGTACGTAACTGTCCTGTGAAGTGCAGCTGCTAAACTGTTCCAGCATCAACATTATTTCCACTTGTAGGGAAAATTCAGGGTTAGAAAGACAATGTTGGGTTTAGGAGTGAATCACATTTCTTGGTTCCCACTCTAATGATATGCATAGACATCTAAATCGACTGCATCTTGAAGAATAACTCATCCACACGGATACAGTCCGCTACCGCGTTGTGTAGTTCCAAAAAAAAAGTCAGATGAGCGTATGTACTGTAATTGGCAAGAATTTGCTAATATTTAAGGATTTCTCAATGCCTTTCTCACTTTTTTTTTTTTTAAAGGAAACAAGTTGGTAAACTGCTGTGTATATGCTTTGATCTCACAAACAATGTTGGAAAGTCGCAAATACAAAAACGTACACCGGCCCTTTGCTTTCATGTTTTTAATCGGCTTCTGATTTTGAAAGTTGAGATGTTTCTATGATTGGAAAATTAACAATAAAACATAGACATGAAATCTACAGTATTTCAGCTAGATGAAATTGTTTTTAATAAACTATTTTTCTACCAAGTTATTTTTCATATTTCCTTTGAGTGTGTGGGTGATCTTTAGTCAGCCTTCGTTTTAAACCTTTACCCAGATGGAGTCAGGCAAATATTGTAACTTGTGGCTGGCTAGACTGAATCAATTATTTGATATGGTTCCCTGGAAGATGCATATGTTCCTAAACACCACAATAGGCTCAGGAAATGACTTTAATGTAACCCAGAAAGTTAATTGTTTACTTCATATATGATGCCAATAGTCCTTTTATCACTCGATCTGAACATGTCTTAAAAATATTGATCTCGAATGAGGAAATCCATGCTTTTAATCAAAGAAAATATACTCGGTTTTTATCGATATAATCGTAGTTTTGGAGACTATACTATACTATACTATATACTATACTAATCCCTGCGTATGCTTGCGTGTGTGTATGTTTGTGTTTGTGTGTGCGAGCGTGTATGTGCGCGCGCAGCTTTCTTTCGCAATTCAATCTCGGACCAATCAGGGCTCGTTATGTTCGTGACGCTTTGGAGATAACGCACCCGGCCATAATCCAGTCGCGCTAGCAAGACAGTTCTCCAACTCTGTTGAAACCAAACGGCGACTACAGCGACATTCCTGCAACAATGGTGCTGAAGGCTGTCTGTGTGTTGAAGGGAACCGGGGACGTTACCGGAACTGTCTTCTTTGAACAAGAGGTAATGTATATATGGACATGAATCACGATGTAACGATCGTTGTTATGCGTAGTCAGTCGTCCGTCCACATGCGTGTCTGTCGGGGCATCGGGTGAACTTGGGTCATTCAAGCTGAAACGTAGATCAAGTTCACAGTGAACATGTTCGAAATTAACCCAAATCCAAATGCGTGGAGTTTATTTATGCGAAATTGCATATACCTCGTTCAATATATGTTTATGCACCTACGTTAAAAAAAAAGATAACCTCGCAAAAACAATCGCTGGGTTCAGAAGCGGTCTAGAAGAGGTCTACTTTCCACCGGTCTTCTGCAGACCGAACCATGACACCCGCCAGAAGCACTCCGCTACAAGCACAACCTTTGAACACCAATGGCTGTTCTCCAACTACTCGCATTTTTGTCAAATATTAACGTGACATTGTCGCCCCGAAGGTCCTTTTTTTTGTTTCTTGTGTTTCCCGCGAAGTTTACTTGAAGCAGGTGGGCTTATCTGGCTTTGCTGCGTTTCATGATAAGCTGTTGTTATTATGCGTTTTATACTGCCTAGATGTAAACCGTTAACCTCAACCAAACCGTGTAAAAAGGGTGTGTACCTTTTTCAATGCAATACGTTTACAATGTTGAATGAAGCCAGGCCTAGGTCACAATTCGTGCGAGCCCTGTTCGACCACTGTCGTCCGATTCTGCTGAGTCATTGGCTGGTGTGCGTCACTTGACTCCCGCCCCCTTGCAACAATAATCTGGGACGCACACATGGAAGAGGGGCGACATGTGGTCTCCACCTGGCGTCACAATACTCTTGTCACGGTGACTGGACGTAGTGCAAAGTCACACTGATGGTGCAAGTGACTATTTATTGGCTGCATCTCTGCAGTTCGATATTTGGATTATTGAATGCATTTGAAATAAATAAGTCCATGCAATTTCTGTCACTCATGTCTTAAAATGTGTTTTCACTCTTTAGAGATAGATCCTGGGGCCGTATTCCCAAAGAATCTTAGGGCTGAGAGTAGGTCATCAAGTGGCGAATTTAGGAGTAACTCCTAAAAATAATGGCCGTGTCCGTCCTAAATTTAGGACTCCTATTTTATTTTACTAAGAGCAATTCACAAAGTATTTTAGGCCTAAAAGTAGCACCTAAGTCTAGGAGAGCTTAAAAGTCCTCGAGAGGACTCATGACCTATGTGAATGACCTATTCACAAAGAATCTGAAAATGGCTGCAGCGTGACCGAATCCTTTGGAGACAATGGAGGACTGCGAATTGATAAGGCGATATAGGCAAAATCGTGAGGGTATCAAACTTGTTGTTGAATTAGTGAATAACACTCCGATATTTAGCAACAGGGAAAATTAAACTTTGCAATGTCGACGATTTAAGAATATCGCGACCATCAGTGATGGTTAAAACACACGGGGGCAATGTTACAAATATACATTTTAATCATCCTTAATTATTTAATATATAAATATAAATAACTCACTTAAACCATCATTATTTGTCATGTATTAATAGTAATACAACACTTTAATCATCATTTATTTAAAATAATAATAGGAATAAATTATTTGAAGTAAAAAAAATAACATATGATTTTTTATCTAATCATTTATATTGTAATATGATTTATTGTATTGAGTTTATAATCAGCTCAGTAAGCAGTAAGGTGTCGGGACCAGTTGGACTTTCGCCTTCATTCATCATGATGGGAGGACTTGACCGGTGGCATAGGCTGATAAAGGGTTTAGTGGCGTAGCCATGGGTGTGCCTGGGACACCCAAGCGTGGTCCTGGCACGGTCCTTTTTCTGGCATTACATCTGTTCTTGTTTTTCAGTTCCTTCTTGAGTAATAACTGGCGCTCTCGTGTCACATGGTTGTGACACACGGTGCGCGTGTGCCCCTCTCCCTGACACTGCTGTGCTTTGTTGTCCCCGTCCTCCAGAGTGAGTGCGCTCCCGTGAAGCTCTCAGGGCAAATCTCAGGGCTCGCTGCAGGAGAGCATGGCTTCCACGTCCATGCGTTTGGAGACAACACTAATGGTGAGGAGATGATCAGCAACGGCTCTCTCTCCATTTTCATCCAAAGCAGCTTTATTTTAAGTAAAAGCTGAGCTGTTTGCTAAATGCACACCACTTGGGTCTATCTTGCTTTCTAACTGTATATTAACATACGTATTCCTCCCCAGGGTGCATAAGTGCTGGCCCTCACTTCAACCCCCACGCAAAGGACCATGCTGGGCCTAAAGATGTAGACAGGTGAGCCAAGTCAATATTAACTCAACAAGGGGGAGTTATTCCAGTTATTCAAGGATTATTTATTTTGCAGCCACTTAAAATCATGCCATTTTGGATCTTTTCCAAAATGTCTTGCAATACTGTGAGTTTATGTATTCTCTATTGTTAGCCCGAGTGGGAATCATAACCCGACCAATCCTTACTCCACTTTACACTGGTCACTGACGACAGGTCCGACTACTGGATGTTTACATGCAGACTAGGGCTGGGCGATATGGACCAAAAGTCATATCTCAAAGATTTCAAGCAGAAAGCCGGTATATGTTATGTATCAATATTTGTTGACGCAGTAACATTGTTGCCATTGCCGCGCTCCAACGCTTCATTCTACATCGGGGGCGCCGCTGTGCTTTCACTTCCCGCCTGCCTGCGTCACTGTGCTCGTTAACCCGCCTTGCTTATCGCAAACTCAGTCCTCAAAAACAGTCAGCGCAAGATGTGGCAAATGCTTTTGACAGACTCCGTGTTTTGCGCTGAAGGGGATTTTAAAAATTGACGTGAGTGGAAGAGCTGGGGCAGAGTGTGTGAGCAGCGTTGCCAGATTGGGTGGGAAATCTGGCAACCCTGAGACCACGCAATGCAGCCAGTATTGCCAGATTGTGCTACCCTGGAAATCCAGAGTTCTCTGAATTTTTTTTTTGTCATTTCAATGCAAATGAACTATCGATGTTGATGACAGCGTCTCGTTCCATATCTCGTTTGAAAAAATATCGATATATAAAAAAAAAAAAATCATATTTTTTTACTTTGTTGGAACAACATTTTTTCTTTACCCGCAAAATGGTCAAATCGATCCACCATTGGCTGGTGTCCATTTTTAACCCTGCAAGACGCTGCAGTGCCAGCAGAATGTCTTTGCTCTGTTCCTGCCTGGACCACTTTTGAACCTCACTATGCATCCCTAGAACTCTATCACGCTATCATCTGCATTGTCAATCCCTTGTTCCCTCATTCCTTAATCCCTATATATATGAGAATTTTTTATACGTAAGGCAGGGAATAGGGGAAGGATGTATCAGATGAAACCGATGCCAATGCTGATGCGATGCGTCATGGCTCGCAGTGCTGAATTAAGTATACACTACGGTGTGGGCACATTAGGTAGTGCATTCTAAAGGAACATGATTTTTCCACCAGTTTCAAACGGCACTCCAAAATGCTGCTGTCCCAATCAGTGTACCAACAACGCCCCTCAAAGTGACAGGAAGTCACTTTGAGGACGATCCCCGTACCATCTGACACAACAGCTAGTCGGTATCCTGTCCAAGTGCTCTGCAGGTTCACTCCCTCGCCGCTGACTTTGCTCTTTGGTCCCGGGGGACCATGATGGGGACCATGGCAACCATCCGTACTTGTTTTCATGGCATAACCCCCTTGTTGCAGGCATGTTGGAGACCTGGGAAACGTGACCGCCGGAGAAGATAAAGTCGCCAAGATCGACATCACAGACAAGATGCTCACCCTAACTGGCCCATTGTCCATTATCGGCAGAACCATGGTGGTAAGGAAGAAGTCTGCAGTCTAAACATCTAGTGTGATGTTGGTATATTAAACATTATAAAACGGGTGGCTTAAATCAAGCGATCTGATTGGTTCCCAACTTTTGTATAATGAGCGTATACACACCGCTATGACGCCCATTCAGTTTAGAGTTCCGTATCACTCCATGCCTAACTTGAACTGTTGTTTATTTATATATAAAAGCAATAGCATAGTTCACTGAAGCCTAAAAACATGTTGATTGATGGAGAGGGTGGAAATGTTGTAAAGCATTAGGCACACGGTGAGTGAACTGCTCGATAGTAGGCTAAATTGCCGGCGAACCAAGCTACCGTCTCTAGCCTTCTCTCTGAAGGACACTACAGTGTGTTGCATAGCAACCGCCGCACACATTGCAAGCAGCCAGGAGGGACTACTTTTTGTATTCGTTAAAAAAATGCTCTTTCCGACTTTCTTGTTTTTTCAAAATTGAGTGTCTATGACTTTCATTTCGCCATACTTACGTAACCGTTTTATAAGAGCAGGAAGACAGCCCGCTTGAGGAAACACCACACAAGATAGGCCTGCATCAACCTCAACACTGTAATGCAACCGTCAACCTCCAGAACAGATCTTAACAAATGAACACAAATCCCCTTTCCTTCCTAGCTCAGCCGTTCAATAATGTAACTGCAGTGCACGTCTTAAATGGGGGTCGCCGTCCCTCCGCTGCGCGTCGGGGCGGACAACGCCCCACAACGGTGGTATAATGAGAACATTCCACAGCCTGTCGTGATCTATTGCTTAATTGTAATGCATTGGTAACTTTGGGGTGGGATTGTATACGGCTCACGAAAACGGCTTAGATCTCGCAAGCTCACCTCCGCTGTTGCCTTGAGATAGTAGTCTGGAACTGAGCCTGCATGGGCCTGACCCCATTGGCTGCATTTTTGGCCCCCACCCAGACTATGAGGACAACGGGCAGTGCCGTCTTGATATAATATTTATGCTGCTTAGTAATGCGTTTTTTACTTGAACGCAACTTTTTACTTCAGTGAAAATGGTACGGGTAATTTTCGGTAATGGCATTTACTTGAAAATGTACATGAAATACAACAAACACAAATCCACCACCATGACGACGATGGCTTTGCAACATCGTCGTTAATGCAAATCCAATGGGCTAGAATTGTATCCAAGAAATTCAATGTTGGAATCGTTTATATTTCCTTCACAGATTCACGAGAAGGCTGACGATCTCGGCAAAGGTGGCAACGCCGAGAGCCTGAAAACTGGCAACGCCGGCAGCCGCCTGGCCTGCGGCGTGATTGGCATCACCGGCTGAACCGCGCCTCGTTCCTCGGCACCTCAGCCCCCTCCCTTGTACTAGCCGCTTAGAAAGACCAACATGGCAACCTGGTGTGACTTATTGTTGTTAAAACCCCACTATGGTCTTTGTTGAGCCGCCTAAAAAGAAGCACTTAACCGTCTCCATGGGTTCTGCCTTACATGGGACCGGTGTATGAATGGGTGTTGCTATGTGTGTTTGATCAGGTTTGTTGCAAAATAAAATTGGTAATGTGTTGAGCAATGTTATTTACTGTTTACAGTTGCTTAATAAATTGACCTTGTCTGGGTGAGCTGTTTCTTCTCATGACAATAGTATTGTGTTACATGCTGACATTTTCACAGGTACATCAAATTAATTTATGAAGGTCAAGCTTTATCAGCGCTTTATCAAACACACTCGGTTCTGCTCGGATGTTTCCATGAGCAGACAGGTGGGTATCATGTGGGCAATTGAGTTACATTTTATATCCACTAGAGGGCGCTGTCGCACTGTTAAAATGTACAATTTATAAAACTTCTAACATACAGACGACGGCTGTATAGATTCTCATTAATCATCGACCTAGTCATTAACGGATAACGTTGTCCAGCGCATGCTATAATAGGCCGACTAGCCGACATTTAAAGAAACTAAATCTTTAGTCCATAATAAATGGATGTTTTGATCAGAAAATCTGGACTCAAATATTATCCCATACATGTGCTATTCATTACATTCATGATATTAGACAGGAGTCAGGACATCTGTGGCCTGCATCTGCCAATACACACTATTACATGCTCGTGCAGGTGGTACACAACCCCTTGTCCACAGATGGCCGGTGTATGTCTGCCGAAATGACATGGGACTCAACAAGCACCCTTCACCGGAATGGCGGAAGCCCCCTGTGTGAAAGGACTTGGCGCCGTGCGGGCTCTGTCAGTAGGAGACATCATCCCCTCAGGGAATCGTCCCCAGGCAAGCCACAGACGTGCTGCACTTGACAATTCCATCAGATTTCATTTCCAGCATTTAAGACGTGCACTGCAGTTACATTATTGAATGGCTGAGCTAGGAAGGAAAGGCTTTGTGTTAATTTGATAAGATCTGTTCTGGCGGTTGACAGTTGCATTACAGTGTTGAGTTTGATGCAGGCCTATCTTGTGTGGTGTTTCCTCAGACGGGCTAAAAAGTTAGTAGGCCTACACGACATGGCCTACCTTGACCTGGTGTAACGCAGCCAGCGGTGCGTGAGGACCGACTGGCTGTAAAGGCTGTTATAAACCGTGTGAGTGATGGGAGAGGAAGCATATGAATAATAGAGATCAATGGCAGAGGACACAAACCCTCAAAGACACAATATAGCACTAAGGAGCCTGCAATGGAAAATAGAAATTAAATACAACCGCCGAAGAGAAGCTTTTAAAGCACTGAATTTGACATCTGATCAGGGGTGAGACTTGGGACATTACATTTAAAGGTCCCATGACATGCCACCAGGTGTGGTGTGATTAGGCGTTACAAGCCATTTTGGAAATCTGCCTCTTAAGACATCACAGGTTGGCGTGTCCGCCTAGATGTGTGACGGATAGATGAGCAACGTTTGCTACAGTCCACTGGGTAGGCTGCTGGACTGATCTATCCAGCACACATCTAGGTGGACACGCCCACTTTCAAAACGGCTTGTAACGGCTAATCACACCACACCTGGTGGCATGTCATGGGACCTTTAAGAAAGAATGTGTTTAAAATTGAGTCATTATTAAAATGTGTGTTTAGGTTGAGTATATCCCAGGTTATGCTGCTGTGACCCAGAAAGTCATCGTGGGTGGGGTTTCACCCAGTGCACCATTACTCTGGGCTACTCCCAAATAAGCTGGCGAACCCGTCTCACAGGCCAGGTTCCCAGTGCTTTTGTGTCACACGGCGGCGTATGTCGTGAGTGTGCGCGTGCGTGTGTGTGTGTGTTGACGTTGGTCACATGCAATCACTTGTTCTAAGGTGGTGGCACTAATGGGAAAGGGCAGTTTCACGTCCAACAGCGATACCAACCTGTCCACACGTAGTATCCGTTTGTGTGTGTGATGTGATTCCTGGATTTACCTTCACGGGCAGACAGGACTGTGATGTTCTCCCCACAGTTACGTCTGTGTCGCTTTGTGTCCACGTGAACGGAGGTTGTTTTGTTTAAAAAAAAACACCTCATTTGTTTAATCTAGGCACGAGCGTGAATGTGCAGCTCTGGAGGCTGGGCCTTCAGGCAGGTGCTCCACTCTACGCACCAGAGCGCCGCTGACTAAAACCAGTGTGGTCACATAACTCGGATGTCTTCCCCGTACCCTACCCCCTCGGGGTTGGGGGGGGGGGGGGGGGGGGGTGAGGTTTGGCTCAGTCATCAGCCTGTCATCATCATACACTCGCTGGGCTTTTGCTCCTCCTACAGCTGCCTGCTCCACAGCAGGGCGGCCAGCCGTCCTCTGATTTAATCTGATCTGTAATTATCTGCCTCTCAAGGTTGATCACAGGCTTGTATTCGGTTAAGGGCGGAAGGGATAATCGGTTGAAACGTGCCTATTATCCTTTTTGTTATTGGAACAACAGCTGATGACTCTAATGGAGGCTCAGGCGACGAGGTCGTCGCGTGCTGCTCCATGTGCCGGAGCGACAAAGTCCACCTCCCGCTACGCTGACGACCGGCGTGTTTTTAGCGACTGGGAGCCACAGGTCAGGGGTCAGGCACCGTAAAGGGGTCCCCTGCCGTGAGACGTAAGTGGTCGGTAGAGAGACTAATTACTAGGCCTGTGTGAGCTAACCCCCCGACCTCCTCTGGGCTGCTACCCCACGCAGCCACAAGCCCTGGAGGTGTTCCCTGTGATGAGTAAGGGTGTTTATTTTGCTCGTCTTTACTCTTCGGATATGGCAAATTCATGGAAGTAAGTGACGGAAAAGTACTAGGGAAGCATGACAGAACGATAAAGGGGAATACAGCGGGAAACGGAAATGATTTGAACCTCGAAAATGTGCCGTGAAACATATAGACGACGCACAAAACAGGGTGGGGTCTCGGCGCGACCACGCGATGTGGTGAAGGGTACGGACTGCGTGAAGTGATTTGTATTAGTGCAAGTGAATAATGATTGGGAACAGGTGAGGGCCAGTCACAGTCTGGAGACGATGTTCTCTGGAATGAGGGCGGCGGCCTGCTCCGTGACATCGACATGAGATCAGGGTTCAACAGAATGTGAAATATTCCAAACAATAAGACAGAGACGCAACGCTTACTGTCACCCGTTTACCTATCAGCCCCACAGAAATGGCTTTGGCCTTGAGTGCAACAAACTGCCTGTTTTATGTCGCCCTTGTACAACAATGGTATCTCAGCCAGCCTAATTATATATAAATAGAATATATATACTATATATATATACATATATATATATATATATATATATATATATAGCACCAGTAAAATTTGACAAGACAAATTGTATTGTACACAGCAATGTGCCACCTTTTCCTTTTTTCCCTCCCTCTAATAGAATACACCCCCCTCCCCCTATACACACACACACACGCGCACACACACACACACACACACACACACACACACACTTAGACACACAAACGCAACGCCATGTTTGACCTCCTTTGGCCCTGTTCTACATCCAGGTCACTGGGGGCCCCTGGCCAGAACACTTAGCTGTTTATCTTTACCACGAGGTACCCTGGCCTGAAGCTAGAGTGGCATCTTTTGCTCCAAAAGATGTGGAACAGATTGTCCCCCTACATCGAATCATTTGAATAATCACAGTGGAACGCCCACGTTTTCAGTGTTGTCTGTGGCTTCCCTGTTCTGTTGAGGACATGAGTTGTAGTTGTGCATTTTTTGTTATTATTGTTATATCCTATGTTCAGGTTTACAGGGCGTCCTTCAATTCCAGATGCTTTATAATGATGCTTTATAAATAAATCGGACTGTGATAACAACCAATAAGACGCTGAATACAACAACCGGTTCAATGTGTGTGAGAATAATATGTCTGGAAGCTATTCACCACGATGGATGAGACGTGGTTATCATCCATCATGGTTGTGTTGGATAAAGGATGGTTAAAAATAGGTGCACAGTTCCAAATAGTTCCATGTCGGTAAGAGATGGTTCATTCTAGGTAATGGTTTGGTGTCTGAATCTGGAGACACATGGGAATAATAATCACCAGACTGGCCCATCTCATTCTACCTGTGTGTGTCTGTGTGTGTGTGTGTGTCTGTACTCTGTACACACGTACATGTGAGTGCATGTGCGCCAGTGTGTGTGTGTGTGTGTGTGTGTGTGTGTGTGTGTGTTTTATTATAGCTCTCTCATCAAACGTGTGTGACATGTGCTGTTCAGGTGTGAAGGAGTGTGTAAGGGCCCCACCACAACGGAGACCGCCACACAACCCTCCTCCTGTTGTAATGAAGAGGGAGGGAGAGAGAGAGAGAGAGGGAGAGAGAGAGAGAGAGAGAGAGAGAGAGAGAGTGAGAGGAGGCCCTGGGGAGGAGGAGAACAGAGAGAAAGGATGAACAGAAAAAATAAATTGGCGCCTCGACCACCCTGCTTTCTGTCAGAGAGAATGGACATTCTAGAATGTCCATGGCCAGACACGAAAGAATGTTACAACGGATTTGGGAATTGTTTTTGTGCCGTTCCTTTCTGTGCCCTCTCTCTCCCCGTGACTCACTCTGCCAACATCTGCCCTTCACGCTGGGGTTTGCGGAAACACAGATCTCTCTTAAAAGACGTCTGGCTTTTCTCCTGCCTCTGCCATGCTGTCTGAATAGATCGCTGTCAGAAATGTGCTGGTTTTATATGCGCATATTTTGCGTTCTTTTCGATCAGCAGACGCAGAATTATTCTACATTTCAAACCGCACTTTGTTCAATAATTCATCAAACAATGCAACCCGTTTTCAAAGTTGAAGTGCGTTTTTTTTCTTTGCCTATATAATAAGATCCTATTATTTAAATATAGTCAAAACTATCAAAAAAGCAATTTGACACCACTGTTTATTCAGCATGAACCCATCGATGTGTTTGAGTGTGTGTGTGATTATCTGAAACTCAAACCCAACGCCACTTGTTTCAAGAGGCTCAAAGCTATTCATTCTATGAACCAGCTGTACCCTGGATATATTACATGTATTTCCATTTTTTAACACTTTTAACCTTCATTTTCTTTTAAAACCGGAAGAGACAATCCTATATACGTATAATTAACACATGCTGTTCTTACCACTTAACCATTGATAATCTAAAGCACTACATTTTATACATTTTTGAAATAATCATATAAAGAAAAGGCTTATTGAACATTAAATTACTTTATTCATCTTCATTTCTATGCATGCCCCTTGGAGAGAAGACATCTAACCCTTCACTTCATCACTAAGAACACCCTGAGAGACTGATGAAGGGAAGGTGTGTGTGAAAGCGTGTGTGTGTGTGTGTGTGTGTGTGTTCCTGTGTGTGTGACAGTGTGTGTGAGTGTGTGTATCTTTGATGGGTTAATGTGTCATGGCTTAGCTACAGAGTGATGGAACCCTAATAGGTAAGTGACAGTGAATGGGTTTGTGTGTGTGTGTGTGTGTGTGCGTGTGTGTGTGTGTGTGTGTGTGTGCTAAGCCAATCCGTGCGCACTCTGACGGCTGCATTGACTCCCATTAGCAGGATCGATGGCGTGCCACTGGCTGAACGAGAAGTCACTTCTGTGCTCGCTTAGCGCGTCGAATTCAAGCACACAACAAATGGTCATGAGATGTCCCTCTCTTCATAAACACACACACAAACACACACACACAAACACACACACACAGATAATATGTTGTTTCTCTTTCAAATGTAATGAACAGCTTGGATGTTTGTTTTGTAAGGGATTTTTGTGTGCGCTGTTGGTTTCTTGT
>NC_140280.1:12615267-12620267 GCF_964030765.1 Micromesistius poutassou
AACCTCACGGACGGACCCACAATGCATTTCGAGGGCGCCCTATGCAAAGTCAATGAGATGAGATGAAAATGAGATGCGGAGGTAGTGTGCAAGAGGCGGTAAGAGAGGAGATGTGTGTGTGTGTGTGTGTCTGGTGTCTGTCGTGTTCTAGGCCATGAGCGCTGAATGGGCTACTGGCTTTTGGGAAGTGGTGGTGGTGGTGGTGGGGATGGTGGTGGTGGTGATGGTGGTGGGGGTGATGGTGGTGGGGTTCTGTGTTAAGATGTGGTGTCCTTGTGTCATTGGTCAGCCCGCTGACATGCTGCGTTGACATCATCAGTGTGTGTGTGTGTGTGTGTGTGTGTGTGTGTGTGTGTGTGTGTGTGTGTGTGTGTGTGTGTGTGTGTGTGTGTGTGTGTGTGTGTGTGTGTGTGTGTGTGTGTGTGTGGGGGGCAGGGTGAAAATGGGTTCTGGATCACAAGGTGTGTGTGTGGCAAAATGAGGGGAAGACCCATTCTAAGCGCGTAATGCTGTCACGCTGCTTTGCGGCTTGTCATTACGGGAGCGTTTACTCTAACGTTACATCCAGAGTAATGACATGTGCGGCTCCTCTCCGGTGAACCCCCCCCACAGCCTCCGCACGCTGGGTATTCTGTGTGTCTCCGGTGTTCCGCCGTAGCCCAGACGTCCCAAACGCGCGCACCGACCCATCTGTTCACGTGTTTCCTTGGTGACGGACGGGATTATTTGCGCTGGACTGCCGACGACGGCGTTGTGTGTGTGCAGTGGCGCCGTGTGGCTTTGTCATTAGGACCACGTCCGGTCCGATCAGCGGGCGCCACTGTGATGGGGGGGGGGGGGGTCGGAAGCGGTTCTCAATCGCCATTACCGTGGCGATGGGAGCGGGGGGCCTGGTCCTCTGTGTGACACACATTGGATGTGTGTCACAGAGGACACACATTGGATGTGTGTCACAGAGCTGTAGCCCGGCCGTCTCACAGGCTCACCTCATCCAGCCTAGTTGGCCACGTCGGGTTGCGTGGTTTCCGTGCGGAGGAACCAGACACGCGTGGCAAATTCTATTTCATGTGCTCTAAAAACGACCAAGTAGTCCCGGGCCTGATTCAACGGCACGGTTTTGATGGCTATAATGAGGCGGATTCCAGACAGTAGATTCAGGTCGTATGGCGTGTGGTCTCTATGGATGTGCCCAGCGATCTTTACCTATGAGAATATCACATGTGTCATTAGGCTGGTCTTCGTCTCGTGACTCTGTCTCGCTTTCTCTGTCTCGCTTTCTCCTTCATCTTTCTGTTTGGTATTCCTCTCTCTCTCTCTCTCTCTCTCTCTCTCTCTCTCTCTCTCTCTCTCTCTCTCTCTCTCTCTCTCTCATCTCTCTCTCTCTCTCTCTCTCTCTCTCTCTCTCTCTCTCTCTCTCTCTCTCTCTCATCTCTCTCTCTCTTTTCCCCCCACACATCTGGCTCCTAGCCAGACACTTAACCCCAATCATTTAGAGGTGAGCGGGGGGGGGGGGGGACAGTATGTCTTCATAGCTCACCCCCTCGCCAACCTGTTCTCATCGCTTGACGTTTGCCGTCCTTGAAACTTTTATTCCGTCACTCCATCTGTCCATCCAGCCATTCTTTTTCAACCTTTTCTTTCTCCTACCCACTCAGTGTTTTAAGTGTTTCATTTATGAAGCGCACAGTATTACACAGGGTCATTTTTAGGACAGGGCAGGAACGCCTTATGTAGAAGCCATGGAAAAATATAACATTCATTACAATTGCAGAAGAAAGTGGCAGGAATAAAAACAATGTACATATCAGTCAAAAGCACTAGCAGCAGTTCCAGAGACTGTAAGGATGGGCAACGTGCAATGGGAAGTATTTCACATAATGAATAGAAGGTGTAGACTATAGGAAGTGATTCTCCTTCACCTTCACCTTTCGCTTTTCTCTCTCTCGATGTTGCTCTCGCTCTACCTCATTCCAGTGCTACAGCTGGGTGTTGTCTCTCGCCCCACCCCTGCCTCATGTCACCCCCGGCCTGAGAAGGGAGTGGGACCGTTTTAATTATCCACGCATTGTAATTACCTCAGTCTCCACAGCGATCCACATCATTTAGTCCAAGTAAAAGAGAGAGAGAGAGAGAGAGAGAGAGAGAGAGAGAGAGAGAGAGAGAGAGGAGAGAGAGAGAGAGAGAGAGAGAGAGAGAGAGAGAGAGAGAGAGAGAGAGAGAGAGAGAGAGAGAGAGAGGAGAGATGGAGAGAGAGAGAGAGAGGAGATATCCCCCACCTCCTTTTAACACGATAAATCAGGCAGAGGGGATGGCTGATTGCTTGGGAGCCGTGGCAATAATGTGCCTGATTGGCCACAGTGTTCTCCAACGTACAGTCAATCTCATCGCCTGTAGCTCGCGTGGCACTACACAGAGGGGAAGGGATCTGTGTTGTCTTTGAGAGGGAATGATGTCAAAGGATGAATGGCAATCAGTGCTCTACTGTACTCCCGTCCCTCCTGAGAGAAGCCTCAGGTCCCTCTGTCAGTCTGTCTCCCCCACACTGTTCACCCACTCAGCCGTTCCCCAGTGGGCCACTAGAGGGCGCACTGCTGTCTGTTTTTAAGGGTGGAAATTCATCATATCCTGTAAGACTGTCTTGTATGCAAAATGCCCGGTGATACACTCAGGTGAACTGTACAGTATTGTGTGATATATGAACACTGTTGAACACATGGCCAGTTAGATTCTCAACGCCGTAATACATATCCCAGTTCCCCCTGGAAGGATCTTTCCTTATCCACATGGGCCCATGCCTGTTCTCATGTGTTTGGGAGTGTGTCCATGATGGGAATGCCAGGCGTGTTAAATAACCGTGTTTATCCGGTCCGGGGAACAGGTTTGCACTTGCTCCTCCACTCCTCCTTTTTCCCTCCACTCCCTTTTTCTGCCTGTGCTGAGCGATAGGTCAGAGAGGGGGAGAGACAGCGGGAGGAGGGGGGGAGAGATAGAGAAAGTGTTCTAAGGGATAGACGGAGGGAGAGGGAGTGCTTAAGAGAAAAGGTATGGCTGCTCGGACTTGTTCCTAATTTAGCAACTTGTTTTTTGCTATGTCAAGCATTTGCTTAACATTTCCACTTGCATGAGGCTATTGGCGTTGTTTTTATTATTTTTTGCTGATGTGATGGAAGATACATATGTTGTTACCTTTTAGTCATATAGGCTTTGTTTTCCATTCCCTGTATTGTCTTGCCACCCTGCTTTTCCTCAGTGTCTACATATTGACCTTTGCGCTTGGTTCAGCCACCTCACCGTTGGAGTGAGTGATGTTGTCCTGTCCCATCTTCCTCAGTCAATCAAAATGTTAACCCTTTTTTACGGGTAGAAGTCAATCTAAATGTCAACCTTTGTACTTTGGTTAAACGGTCACAAGGGATAAGACAGCCTCTTATGCACTCTTCTGCTTGATGAGAACACAGCTTGCTCTGTGTCCTGGGTCAACATTACCTGATTTGATTATTGACATTTGCAATGTGGGTAGGATGGGTAGGATGGGTGGGAGGGTATCAAACTGTATTCTGGACTCACGCTGCTAGAGAGGAGTCTAATGTATGCATTCAACCTAGGTTAATTGTCTACTATTGTGTAGTATTGTGTGCTTTTTGCATTTAGAAATCTCATCTGTCATGGCATGACATGTCATCAATAGCTGTTTGAAATTGAAGAAATTGCCACGACAGTGTTCCGATTAATTTAGATTACACACCCATCGGTTGCAGAGAATGTGCGGTTGGTCTGAGATCTGGGCATGCTTCGGAAGGAACTTCATCAAGAATGATAAGATATCTGATTTCATGCCAAACAGAACGCCCTTCATATTGGTGCCAAAACAATGTCATGCATGAATATAGACCGAAAGGAAATGGTGTGAACTGAAGCCATCAGTCCTTTTGTAAACTATCTATTAGTTTTGGGTGTCAAATTATACATACAGCAAAATGAATGGTTTGTTGTGGATATTTAACTATTTTAGAAACATATTTTAATTTTGGTCAAACCCTGACGTCCACTTCACATCTTTCTCTATATATGTGTGAAGTATTATAGAAACAGGATCTATTTTGACCGAACACACCTGGAAGAAAGTTCCAGAACTTTAAACCTCTAAAGCTGTGGGTGTGTTTAATACCATGCTGATGACATCATCATGCACACGCACACGCAGTAGGACCTGCTGTGGTTCATGGGTTCTCTTGTCGAGGGTTTATTTGACAGCTTACAGCCAGGGTAGGAGTTGGCATGGCCCCTTTAAGTGTTAAAGGATAAATATTTGAGAGAGAGAGAGAGAGAGAGAGAGAGAGAGAGCTCTTGTAATGATCAGGGGGAGTTATGCTGTGCTGCAGTCGGTTCCCTGCCATGTGTTGAACACACTCTTGTTGGATGCCGCTGGATGCCAGTCGCTACCCTTGTCATTGTTCTTTACAATTAGTTTGATTCGTTGAGCAGAGTGGCAGGCAAGACGCGTTGTTTCTTTGGAGTGGTATATGGCTGAAAGGACGACATACCCCACGTTGCACTATAGGCTGAGGCTGGATGAAGCACGGAGGGGAAGAAGGTAGCTAGGGGAGGAGGTGCTCCCTGCTGAGGACCGGACACAGCCCGGGCAACATGTCCACCCTTAAGCACTCCTCTGGGTCCATCTATGACCTGTTAGAACGGGTAGGCATGAGTTTGATTTTGTGTTGTTCACTTGCCTCTGCTGTTAAATGTTGTGTTATGGTCCCATCCCGTCATTTGCAGTCGTTTCACAGCATTCCCCCCCTGTTTAAATCATAGTTTAACATTCTGTGTGCATTCATGTATACAACCCTCATTTTGGCTTATTGTCGACTTATAAGAAGCGATTATGAATTTGCTACTCAGGATTTATAACCAGCATGGGCGTACCTGCAGGTCTGTCGTATCCAAAATACCGTCTCAATGGACTCATGCGTCAGCCTCTTTGTTTGTTCCATTTGCAG
>NC_140280.1:12622767-12640267 GCF_964030765.1 Micromesistius poutassou
GTGTGTGTGTGTGTGTGTGTGTGTGTGTGTGTGTGTGTGTGTGTGTGTGTGTGTGTGTGTGTGTGTGTGGTGGGGGGTCGCTGGCTGGGGGGTGGCTGTAATCGTGTGTGTGTGTGTGTGTGCGTGACTTATTTAGTACAACAGCATTTACTGAGCAGGCCTAATAATAAGGTTGTGTTGCTGGGCGAGGGTTCCCGGAGGCGCTCTCGTTAGTGGCGTTGTGTGGAAGAGGAGAACAGGATTAAGCGGACCCCCCGAACTAAACTGGGGTCACCTGCTGTGACCTCGTCACACATTTGAACACATGTTGACGTCTTTCCCGTCTCTCACGTGCGGTTGTCATTCTTGTTGTTGTTGTTGTTGTTGTTGTTTCAGGACCTGGGCTGCCTGATAGAGCGCTTCTTGAAGCCCTTGCAGAAGGAGAGCTTTCTTACACAGGATGAGGTACGGGCCCCCCTCCAACCAGACCCCCTCCAACCAGACCCCCTCCAACCAGACCCCCTCCAACCAGACCCCCACCGAGACTGAGCTGTTCAGATGCCGCTTAAGTGTTTAGGAAATAGCCTCGGGACGCGTTGGTTTGGAGTTTGTTCTGTTGGAGATTTATTGGACTATTATAAGGAGGACCTGCTAGAGAGATCACTGAATACATCTGTTGTTTGTCTTCTCTGCCAGGGAGTCTGTTATCACTAGAGAAAATACGCAGCAAGCCTCGCCAGCCACCCTCGAGACGCCGCTAAATTAGAGTGTATATCTATCCCATAATCTAGGCAGGACACAATCCTGGGCACCAACGTCACCTTATTATGTCTGTAGATATTAAATGACCATCAGCTATGTTTAAAAAAAAAACCTGTTTGATACACGAAGCATGATAGCTAGTTCCCCCCCACAGCTTAAGCTCCAACGTGTGTGTGATGACTGAAGTGGCCGGCCTCAGTGCTAACGCTGGTGCTGCTCCCTGTGCGTTGGCAGCTGGACGTGCTGTTTGGGAACCTGGACGAGATGCTGGTCTTCCAGGTGGAGTTCCTGCAGACCCTGGAGGACGGCATCCGGCTGGTGCCCGATCTGGACAGACTGGAGAGGGTGGAGCAGTTTAAGGTGAGCATCGTCACCATAGATATATATATAGAACACTAGATGTCTTACGGCAGAGTCTAGAACGTCATCACAGGAGCCGGCCATCTTGTCACAGGCGGCCTTTCTGGTGGTACCTGAGGTACGGTCAGTGAGCTGCACAAACGCTAATAGTCTTATCGCGCTGAAATCTTGACGGATTTACAAACGGTTCGGTTTCTTACAAACTACTACTATTTGTAAAGGGAAATCTTGTACCTATTTTAGATTATTCTATTTTTTTTTAGAACATAACATAATTATTCATAAGTATGCAGTGTCATAACTACATCTCTGACGTTTATAACGAACCAAACCGTTTGAAAATCGGTTGAAAATTGAGCAAGTTATGGTTATTTAAAAAGTACATGTACCACTACCAACACAACGTTATGGGTGAGCGTGCTGACTGTAGCAAGATGGCCGCCAGTGCGGACGTTCGACTCCATTGGCCAGCAGCGCGGACGAGACATCTAGTGTTCTATATATATCTATGATCATCACCACTGCCACTGTCATGTCTGACACTTTTAGGCACACCTTGATAACATAAATAAATGACACATTTCTGTACTCTCATCAGCAAGAGTTAACCCGCTTTCAACGTACAATCTCATGTCCGTCGTCTTTTCTCAGTTGTCTTATTAGACGACGCTTGTGTAATAAACGTATTTTTGTTTTGTTACAGAAAGTATTGTTCTCCTTGGGCAGCTCATTCCTGTACTATGCGGACCGCTTCAAGATCTACAGTGCCTTCTGTGCCAGCCACACCAAAGTCCCCAAGGTTCTGACTAAAGGTACTGACCCCTATTGACCTCTATGGACACGGCTCCTCTCCGTCTGCTGACCCCACCCTGATGACTCTCCACTCGTACTCTGCTGTCATGCATGCAGCCCCTGTGTGTGTGTTGATACAGGCCAATAGTAATCTCTAAAGAGCGAGTGCTAAGGTTGCGTTCTCTTTGAGGAAGGTATGAAAGGTTCTGATATAGGAAGTAACACGCTCACACTAAGACTTCTTTATAACTTACTGGCTGCTGAATCCCCCGGGTCATAATAATATTTCAAGAAAGCAAGGACAGCACTCTCAGTTCTATGCAATCAAAACTTTTTAATCGCCAACAACGGACGTTTCGGTTCTGAGACATGGGTTAGGCTATTAAGCTAAGCTGCTGTAATCCATGGAGGGCAGGATGCTTGCAGGATGTATTCACACAGCATGTGTATAGCACGTCTGTATAGTATAGCACGTCTGTATAGTATAGTACGTCTGTATAGTGTATAGTACGTCTGTATAGTATAGCACGTCTGTATAGTATAGCACGTCTGTATAGTATAGCACGTCTGTATAGTATAGTACGTCTGTATAGTGTATAGTATGTCTGTATAGTATAGCACGTCTGTATAGTATAGCACGTCTGTATAGTACGTCTGTATAGTGTCGTGTTGGCCGAGTGCAGGTTCACGTCAGATCACCGTACATGAGTCAGATCGTTGCCACGGCAGCTCTCTTGACGACGTGGGGGGCGTGGTTTTTTCCCTGCTCCTTTCAGCCAAGACGGATCCGGACTTCAAGGCCTTCCTGGCGCTGCGGAACCCGCGGCAGCAGCACTCGTCCACGCTGGAGTCCTACCTGATCAAGCCCATCCAGAGGGTGCTCAAGTACCCCCTGCTGCTCCGGGAGCTCTACGCCCTCACGGACCCTGAGAGCGAAGAGCACTACCACCTCGACGGTAAGGACCCACCCCCCCCACTCCCCCCACCACCCCCCATCCCCCACCCCACTCCCCGGTGGCTCTTCTTAATCAGTATCAATCAATCGGCAGTAGCTCAGGAGGTAGAGCGGGTTGGCTGGTAACCGTGAGGTTGCTGGTTCGATCCCCGGCTCCTCCTCCTAGCTGAGTGTCGTGGTGTCCCTGAGCGAGACGCCCTCACCCTGACTGCTCCTGACGAACTGGCTGTCGCCCTGCGTGGCTGACTCCGCCGTCGGTGTGTGACTGTGTGCGTGAACGGGTGATTGTCAGTCAACATACTGACAATCATAAATGAGGACCATTTCAATCGATTTTTCGTCCTCCGCCTGGCGACAGTTTGACCCATAACGGCACTTTCCTCCATCTTGTCGCCTCAGTGGCCATCAAGACCATGAACGAGGTGGCGAGCCACATCAACGAGATGCAGAAGCTCCACGAGGAGTACGGCGCCGTGTTCGACCAGCTCATCACTGAGCAGACGCTGGACAAGAAGGAGTCGCGGGTAGGAACGCCCTCCACAAACCACGCGAGCTTTCTCTGAGAAGAGGGGCGTTGTCTGTCCCTCTGGTGAGGGGGTAAACAGTCGATGGGGTGTGGTTCCTTGACGATCCCTTTTGGGTCCGCCTTGCGTTCCAGGTGGCCGACCTCACCATGGGGGACCTGCTGGTCCACGCACCCGTGACCTGGATCAACCCACCGTCCGCACTCGTCAAGAGCAAGAAGGACCCCGAGCTGGCGGCCTTCGGTACGGTTTCTGCGGGGGGGGGGGGGGGGGGGCGGTGGACTGCGCTGCACTGAACACACACACAGATCAAACCCCGCCACAGCTTGGTTTAAGTGAGGGATTCACAGGGGTGAGGTAACCTGGAGGCGAAACGGACCGACGACCGACGATGGACACAAATGCACTAAGCAAAAATTCAATAAAACAAGATGTATATATGAAACCATAAAACATTACAATAATTGACTTTGACGTTTAAACTTGAGTCCGTCCCACATGCCACTGGACAGTCTTGATCCAGGCATCCTTCGATCACAATGGTGCACTCGGGTCAAAGCGGGATTCAATGCTCAAGGTTTTCCTGAGGGGGAAAAATGGAAATCCTGTCATTGTGCAGGATTAGATGTCGATGGATAATCCGTTGGTCGTCTAATCCTCCAATGTTAAACTCTTCATACACACTCGTGATCACCCTCACCAGGAATGTCCCCCATCGCCTGTTAGACTGACGTCCTGATTCTTCATGTTGTATATGATGTTGTTTCTTAGTGGTTAAACCAAAAGGAAGCAGTTTACAGGGGAGTGTGTTGGTACGGTGGAACATTGGATTTCTTTATTATCTCTCACAAGAACACACACAACAAGATGTAGACCATTTGAAGCGATAAATATTCCCAGCGAAGCATGGGTAAAAAGGTGTGGATTAAAGCGTGTATTAACCTTTTATTCTTGCCTGTATTTCTCTTTTATTTTCCTAGTGTTTAAAACGGCTGTGGTCTTTGTGTACAAGAACTGCACCAAGCAACGAAGAAAGATCGTAAGTGGTGTTCTGTGTTTTTATTGTTGTTGCTTTAGGGCGTAGACCGTGGGAGGATCTCTGCTCACAGTTTAGCGGCCGCTCTTAGTGCAAAAACTGTCTTAAATAAACTAATGATAATATAAACTGTGCTTTAATTTCTGCACACCAACGGAAACAGCGGATACTGAGGTTATGGCCTTGATTAGATTTAGGCAGAATTTCCAAAGAGAAATGGTCTCTTGTGGTGTGAATTGAATAGGTATTGAAAGTTCTCACTTTGGTGCCTCATTTGATGAATTAAAGTGTGGCGCTTTACTGCAGTTGAGGTTTAATACAACTCACTTGATAGTCAAATGTTATCGTTTTTGCAACGCAGCTTTGAGTCTAAAATACCAGCACTTACTTGGGTATTATTAGGAAATTGCTTAAATGATTCTACCAAAGCCAACAAAGAAATTATGCTTTTGTGTAATAAATGTTATTTTATTGAACACCGTGAGTTAACTGCTATGCTCTGGCGCCCCCTGCTGTGCGAACGCCTGACCCTCTGCTCTGTTCCAGGGTGCGTCCCACCGCTCCTCCGTCACCGAGGACAGAGATCCCTTCCGCTTTCGCCACATGATCTCAACAGATTCCCTCCAAGTCCGCCCGCTCGCCAGTAGGTGTTTCTGTGTAGAAATTGAAGTGACGCATTTTTGTTTCATGCACAAATAACTGATCTTTGAAGGACGTTCAGGGAAAACACTTTTTTGCTTCCTCAAACTGTTAAACTTTGAGAATAAATCACTTTTAAGTGGTTTTTGACCTCAAAGAAATATGCTTGCTTTGAGGGTCTAGGTTGACATGGATCCTGGATATAACGTAATATACATACAGTAATTAATCCATGGGACACACATTCTGATCTGTCTGATCTGAACAAAAAAACCAACCAACCACAGACAGATGCGGCCAAAAGGATTCCTACCACAGTCTTTATCCAGTCCATGTTCTGTTCTATGGGCTGTGGTGAGACAACTTGGTGAAACCGTGTTAATGCTACGCCTGTGTGCTCCGCCTCTCAGACTCTGAGGACACCGCTGTGTGTGAGATAGTCCACACAAGGTCCGAGTCCGTGGGCAGACCGGAAAGAACCTTCCAGTTGTGCTGCAGGTACCACGTCCACGCACACACATGTCCACACACACACACACGCACGCACGCACGCACGCACGCACGCACGCACGCACGCACGCACGCACGCACGCACGCACACACACGCACACACGCACACACGCATGCCATTCATCTCCTGAACTCCAATGAAGAACAGACTCTACAGCTAAATGGCAGACCTTATTAAGCCTCCCTCTGATATGGGGGGGACGTTTTCATGTGTGATTATTCAATTGATTCTTTGCTGGATTCATCAGTTAAGGTACACTTAAGGTTCACATGTTAAATCTCAAAAGACAAGCTTCACTTCTTGAGTGTGGACGAGAGTTTGGAGAAAGTGGAGGTTAAGCGGGGCTGTACTTTTGATAACGGTGTCTACAAAATATCATAAATGATGAACACTATGCCCGCATGAGTTGCTTTAATCCTCTCACAAGCAGCCAGCAAAAACGAAAAGTACTGATTTTCATAACAATCTAAAACGAAATGCAGCCAAAAAGTAGTGAACTTGAATCTATACGCAAAGCAAAGCGTTGTTGTTGTTGTTGTTGTTCTGAAACCTTGTGGATCCGAGCGGATAAACACGGTGCTGGTTATGGGTTCCCCGCCCTGACCTGACCCGGGTGTGGCTCCCGTCTCTCCCGGCAGCTCCCCGGACAGTAAGAAGGAGTTCCTGAAGGCGGTGCACTCGGTCCTGAGGGAGAAGCAGCGCAGACAGCTGCTGAAGACGGACTCCCTGCCCTCCAACCAGCAGCAGTACGTCCCCTTCGGCGGGAAGCGCATCTGCACCCTCAAAGGGTCCCGGCCCACCATGGGCCGAGCCGGTGAGCAGAGCCCCTCCTCACTACATCTGCCCTGGGCTTGTTTGGGTTTGTGTTGTATTTGTGCTCTGCAGGATTTTATCGATTTTTTGTTTGTTTGTGTGCAACGACTAAATGACTAGCTTTGTTTTATTTCCCAGAGAGACATTACCAGCAGCAGCCAGCTGCCAGGGGGCAGCTACTGGTAATGTCTCTCATGGGTCATGGTGATGGTGATGGTCCCAGCTAGGACTGGGGGAGGGTTCATGACTCTAGGGGGGCTGTAGTGGAGATTGAGTGGAGGTTGAGTGGTGCTGATGTCCCACCTGGGATTCATAAACTACTTCTTCTCTCACCCTCTGTGTTCCCGGGTGAGGGGGAAACCACATCATGATGCCTACAGCCTCCACCATGCACATCCATCTTTGTAATCACAGGCCCCAGTTTAAATTTCTCTCTGTCTGTCTCTGTGTGTCTCTGTGTCTGTCTGTGTGTCTGTGCGTCTATGTCTGTGTCTATGTGTGCGTGTGTGCGTGTCTGTGTGTGTGTGCGTGTCTGTGTCTGTGTGCGTGTGTGTGTCTGTGTGTGTGTCTGTGTCTGTGCGTCTGTGTCTGTCTCTGTGTCTGTGTGTGTGCGTGTGTGTGTCTGCGTGTGTGTGCCTATGTCTATGTCTGTGTGTCTGTCTCTGTGTGTCTCTGTGTCTGTCTGTGTGTCTGTGTGTGTGTGTCTGTGTGTCTGTGTCTGTGTGTGTGCGTCTATGTCTGTGTGCGTCTATGTCTGTGTCTGTGTCTGTGTGTGTGTGTCTGTGCGCGTGCGCCCGCAGTGACCTGTGACGCGCCGGCGCCGTCCCGCACGCTGCGCCGCCGCAAGCTGACGCGCAACCGCTTCACCATCGACACGGACCTGGTCCTGCAGCACGCCGGCGATGCCCCCGGCCCGCCGCCCGCCGCCTACCACTACCCCCCGCCGGCCCACTACACCCCCCACCCCCCGCCGGCCCACTACACCCCCCACCCCCCCCCGCCGGCGCAACCCCGGGCAGAGGGCACGGACCTCTGGGTGGAGGAGCAGTTCGACCTGGCCCGCTACGGCGAGGCGGAGACGGACGCGCTGGGCGGGCCGGTGAAGGAGACGGACATCCTGAGCGACGACGACGACTTCTGCACCTCAGCGCGGGGCTCCGCCTCCGCGGTGGGGGCGGGCGGCGGCGCCGGGCCGCTGGCGGGGAGCCTGGAGTCGCTGGGCCTGCGGGATGCCCCGACGCCCCGGGCGGAGACAGGGAGTCACCCTGTTCCCGGCCGGGAGGGCACGGAGGGCGGCTACCGCGGGGGCCCCGCCCCGCCGCCGCCGCCGCTGACACTGCTGGGCCCGCTGAAGCACTGCGCCGCCCGGGGCGCGGGCGACGGCGGCAGCGACGCGGCCTGGGCGCGGCGCGACGACTTTGGGAACAGGAGGAAGAACGACGTCTTCTGAGCGGCTGGGAGGAGACGGAGGAGCGAAAGAGCAGCGTTCACACGACGGGACGTCCGGAGAGGTTGATGACGAGGACGCTGCTGCGAGGAGGAGTTCCGCCGCTCGGCCCGAGGGGAAGACGGCGGTAGAGGGAACCAGGGTACGCTCTAAGCTTTAAATAACAAACGATGGATTTGGACGCCATGACATGAAACTAAACTCTTTCTCCGTCCAGCAAAAAATATTTTTTCCTTCACCGCCGACATTTTCAGTCCCCCCAAACAAATCCTGAGGCGATCCCAAGTGGCAAGAAAAAAAAACAATCACGATCTATCACCACAAAGCCCAGGACAGCCCGCCGACGCTGCTGTCCTGGTGGGAGACGCACGCAGGTCACCGCAGCTCAGAAGAGCCGTTACACCAGTACTTCCTGTTGGAAGCGCAGTATTACCACGTGTACAGCAACCCGCCGGGCCGCCGGCGCACGCACACATCGCTTGCGTGCGAGGCCACGCCCACACCAGCCAGCAAGTCCATAACCAGGCACGACGTATTACTGCCGTTTTTTAAAAAAAACAAGCATCCACAAAGAAAAAGGTCTATTTTTGAACACAGGAATGTGGCTGTTATTTTTGTGCTCCGCATAAAGCATCAACATTCTCTATTTTGTCACTTAAAGGGCTGTCATGTTGTTGACTATCTCTACAGGGGGTTTTTCTGGCGTAAGACGGATGTGTAAAATAAAATGTGGCACTGTGTAAAATATTCCACCTGCTTTTTACATTTGTTGGACCACGCATGAAGTGGTGGAGAACACGAGGTGAACAATCTCAATGAACATACGCTGTTCTGTTGGGCTGGGCTCATCCTTGAATGGATCTGTGCTGTGATGTTTTTGAGGCAATAGCCTGTCTTAACCATGCTACTGTTTTTTTAATGATGTTTACACCTCGCTCAGCTGTCCAGTGTTACGGTGAATCCTATTTTGTTTTTGTTCAACATAATAACATGACCTTATTCATAATAAGCTAAAAAAAACCGTGTTTTAGCTATACCAAAAGACTGTTTTCTACCAGTGGAATTGGAGTGCTTCTGCTTTTCTTCTCAAACGTCACCATCATGCTACCCATCTGAGTCCTGTACTACTTGAATATTATTGTGGCCCGTTTTTGGAAGCAGTGGACACACCTGTTACCGAACCAAGAAGGACTAAGGCCAACTTTGAAAGTCGGTGGGCACTATACCGCCAGACGACTTCTTCTGATTCTCATTTCTTTTCGGGTGCGTCGAGACGAACCCGCATCCGAGCGCCCTAATCACCGCGGAGCAGCCGGCTGAAACAGAGAGCTGTCGAACCGAGACGAAACCCTGCGCCGGGGTGGATGCAAAAACAAAACGCAACCACCTACTCTCGCTTTCAGCACCCCCTTTTTATTCCCGTTATATATCGTTATATAGCTGTGTGCCTCGCTCTCCCTTCACTCCGACGTGATGTGACGTAACGTAATGCATTCCTTTCCCAAAAGCTCGAGTTTTAAAGGGACGCCTCTTTATGCGCTCGTGATGTGCTCGAGCGGCACATTACGCTCTGCTCACCTGGACCCAGACCGGGGGGCACTTTGATCAGCGGATGTAGTGAACCTGCACGTAAGTTAGGAAGTGTGAGGACGAGACAAGAACTCCCCTCCCCGGAGCACACGCCAGCAGAGATCGGAGCAAGTGCCCCTTCCTTCTCCTTTTTAGCGTCTTTTTACTTCTAAAGAATTTATTAGGCTCAGCAGACCCGGGAGGCCGTTTTGAGTATCCCGGGATGAGGACTTGGACCCTCGTAAACGGAAGGTACAAATCACCGTGGTCGAAAAAGGCTAAGTCTGTGATGAGAACCCCCTCTGACTCTCCCCCTTTGTACTGTAAACTGTTCATACATGAAACTGGTGTATTCTTGTTTTTTTTTGTATCTTAACAGAAAAAAATAAATTTTCTAAATTTCACTCATTTGAAGATGGCAAATGTTGATTATTTGAACACCGTTTCACCATTTTGTTTATAGCTTTCCATGTTTATTGTAGGCAGGCTATGAGGTATGAAACGATCCAGCAGATGGCGGTAAAAACCAACAGTGTAGTCTTTAGGTCGCGACATGGGATGGGAGAGGTTCAATTAAGGTAACCTATGTCTATATCCCCTTTCTTCCTTTTAAGATTAAAGACCGTTGCAAAAGCACAATTTCTTCCTCAAATATTAGAACGAGGGCAAACGTCGATTATTTTGTATATTATTACACTATAAGCCTACCCCATGTGTCGTCTGTTAAATCACTTATACTGAGCTTAGTTTAGGGGGTACATTGCTTTTAGATACAATGGTAAGCAGGTTGACGGCCGCTTTCGACCGGTTTCAACAGAAAACGTTAACCTTAATGTGAAATCAGTTGCCAATAAATGCTATAAGGCACTTTATATCTTCCAATGCCCAGTTGGTGCACTCTCCGGCTTTTATGGGTCCTGGAGGAGTTTCACTGAGACCTTATCGAGCTGTGGCTCCTGCACATGAAGCGTCTGAGCTTTATGATCGCCGAGGCAGATAATAAGGTCCATTCAGCAGCCGGAGGGCGACTGACCGCGTGGGGCGCACTGCAGGGCGACAGCATGGCGCGGCACATCTGTGCGTAAACCTGAAGATTATTTCCCTCTTCATCAGCACACACGCACATACACACGCGCGCACACGTACACACACACACACACACACACACACACACACACACACACACACACACACACACACACATCCCAAGGATGCTGCCAACGCGGCTACTTCATAATCCCCTCCACTCACTTATGAGCCCCGCGTCTCATAATACGCGTCGAGGTAATTCGTCCAGTGGACGTTCTTCATGGCTGTTTCATGACTGACCCTTTTCGGATGGATTTGGGTTGGATTTCTTTTTTTTGATGGGGGCGAATGCGACGAAGTTGTATGCAGCCTAAATGTCCCTGCCTAGAGGAGCGTTTAGTGAGACAGTGAGGCGTATCGGAAGATACAGGAGTGAGGACCACTGAAGGGATGCGTGTGATTTGGGTCAAAACGATGAGGATGGAAACCAAGGCGCCCCGTGACGCGGACTGGGAACTCGTTCTTCTGCCATAGCGACCCTCCACTCCAAGACATGATGGACAGGAGAAAGCAACCTCTCGTCTCTCTTTACCTCATGACTCAAGTTCTGCTGAGCTCACAACAAGTCCTCCGAATAGGTAAGGTCAACACCTATAGGTGAGAGTGCGTGACTGTGGATACGTTTTGGACACTTAGAGTCGCACTTTGACACGCCTTTAGTTCCGTCTGGCTCTGTCGAATGGACAGTGTTTTGAATTGCATGCTTCCAGAAGATACATCAATTTGAAATAGACTATAAACTGGTGTCTGCGATTATGCCTATTGGCTAGTGTATGGGATCTGAGCTTTAATGAATTCTCCAGTCACTTGACATTCTGAAGCATATCATAAAATAGCCAAATAATGTATATAACTGTATACAACTTTAGTTTTTATTGACCTTACAAATGGAAAAGTACCTCCAAAAACACAGAACTGTTTACATTTTCTTTTTAATTTAATGTTTAAATGTGCAATTTTCTGTATTTAATTGCATTCTGCATTGACAATAATAACTTCATTTACTCGATTTGAGTTTTAGATTTTTGTAGGTAAAATACAAACTAATCTCTTCCTCATCTGCTAGTCAAAACCCGAACAGACAGCAGTTGTTCATTCCATTCCTCTGGTTAGGGAGGGTGATGTGGTGTCTGATGTTTATGGGATACTCTCTTTCTCTCATCCTCTCTCTCACTCACTCTCACTCTCTCTCTCTCTCTCTCTCTCTCTCTCTCTCTCTCTCTCTCTCTCTCTCTCTCTCTCTCTCTCTCCGACGCACACACATTAAAGCAGGCGATCGATTTACGTTCCAATCCGAGACAATAATGGACGGTCATCACCCCTCACTGAGATGCTGTTGGTTGCACAACGGACGGGGACGGTGTTCTTCCAGAGCATAGTGCACAGTGCCCTCATCATATAGTTGAACCATGGAGAGTAGTGGCACCAGACTGTCAGGTAGAAGTGAGGGACACTTCTGAGGGACCAATCTGGCAACTCTCTGTTTGGCTGCAGCACAATGGACATTTGAGGATTGAACACAGAGATATACAGTACAACATGAGTCTAACCGTATGCGTCTGTGTTGTGCAAACTTGAACCAGAACGGAAAAACTAGGCCTACCACCAGACAGGACAGACCGAGACACTGTTCCAGTTGTTGCATATGTTTGAAACCCACTCGGGCCTCCCAGATGTGACCTACATCTATAATAGGGTCCTCCGTTTGCATTGGCTGAACATGAGGGAGATGATTGAATTATTTGGAGCCACTACGGAACAGGCAGGAACCCAGGGCCAATTCCACAGCGGTGCGCAGGTCTGCATAGCGTGGGATGAGCTGGCCCACAGTACCATGATCTATGGCGCTGGCTGATAGCCAACACTAAACCTGAGCGCAGGTTGGTTGAATAAACTCCCCAAATGGCATCCAACTGTTAGCAAGCTAAATATAGAGCATGGGCGGATATACGTCGCCACTAAGAGTCCAAAGTGATGGTTTAAATTGGTTTGCTTTTACTGCCAAGGAAATAACAGATAATTGTATGAAGGAAAACAGTTCATACAAAAAATCTGTCCTCAAAATCGTGGTGCGGGTGTTTTGCTGCGGCCAATCGAAGGGAATCATTCAGATTCAACCCCAAAATGTTTGCAGTTTGTTGTTTGGCTGTCATATGGCAGGCAGACTGAAACTGAAATCGGAAAACATTTTAAAATGGTGTGTATGTTGCGTAACCTTAATATCAGACGGTATGTAATGGATTCAGGAATTGTATTGAGTGCACTCTTCTGGAACCCCCTTGAACACCCCAGTCATAGAGCGTTCCGGAGCAGTCACCGCACACCAACACACAATAAAACCACTTGCTTGGAAATAGCTACATTTGAAATTCTAATGCCATGGGCCCAATGACTAGGTGTGTATGCATCAGTGAGAAACATATTAATACAACAAATTATACCGAGTGAGAGTGAGTGAGTGACAAGAGAAATTAATGGGACGAAGAAAGAGACGAAAGCGAAAAAGCAGAGGGAGAGCAGACCATTTCAGAAGACACTCACTCACACACACACTTCATCTTCATAGTGCTGCCGATGTGTCAGATGTCTAGACGTCCCTCAATCTCCCCTCCTCTTCTCGCAGAGCAGCCAGCCAGCCCGGGCTTTTACTGGGGAAACTGTACCGCTGAGGAACATAACTTTCACTGCATTTCATTACCCTTTGTGTAATGTCCACAGCAGTTTATGAGTGTAAAGTTCCCTCCTTTACACACACAAAATTGATTTCTTTCACCATCAATCAAAGCTTCACATTTACATAGACTAATTTCACACACACTTTCCAAAGCGATGTTACACCATGTTGAACGCTGCATCTTTAGAGGCTATGTTTAGAGGCTATGTTTAGAGGCTATGTTTAGAGGCCATGTTTAGAGGCTATGTTTAGAGGCTATGTTTAGAGGCTATGTTTAGAGGCTATGTTTAGAGGCCATGTTTAGAGGCTATGTTAAGAGCTAGGTTTAGAGGCTATGTTTAGAGCTAGGTTTAGAGGCTAGGTTTAGAGGCTATGTTTAGAGCTAGGTTTAGAGGCTAGGTTTAGAGGCTATGTTTAGAGCTATGTTTAGAGGCTATGTTTAGAGGCTATGTTTAGAGGCCATGTTTAGAGGCTATGTTTAGAGGCTATGTTTGAAGGCCATGTTTGGAGGCTATGTTTAGAGGCTATGTTTAGAGGCTATGTTTGAAGGCCATGTTTGGAGGCCATGTTTAGAGGCTATGTTTAAAGGCCATGTTTAGAGCTAGGTTTAGAGGCTTGCTGTCTCGGCGGTGAGTTGGAGCTATGAGCGTTTTGATTTTCTGTGATTCTTGAAACTGTTGCCCTGGTAGGTCAGCACTGATGCATCGAGAGCTGCCATAGTAGAGTCTGCCCAGTTTTCAGGGATGGCACTGGACAGTGGAATACGTTTTTTTCGGCATACTTATGTGGAAAAAAACACAGCGCATAAGAGCGATGTTCCTCACAAGATGGCGTCACTGTCATAACAGTGGCTTGACACACCTTCACATTCCCTAGTGCATAACGCTTACAGACAGAGACAGCAGCCTACATGGGTTCTAATGTCGTAACAAAAGCTATAAACTACGGAAAGTCGGTAATGAGATGTTCTCCACAGAAAACCACGTTTTTTAAAGGTAGGCAGGGGTTCTGCAAATGGTACAGAGCTAAAGGTAGCTCTTTCGACCACAAAACACTTTCCAACCACATGGTCCATTTGAAAACCCAGATGAAACAAACCTGTATACTGGCAGAGGCAATGTTAATCCATTCCTGTTCTCCATCCCGTTGTCTTCATCTGTGCTTCACTTCCAGTGGATCTCACAGCTGCACTGCAGCGTGCCACTGGGCTGTGTTCTCGGCATATTAATATCTGAATATTTAAAACTTCTCTAACCCATTCACACCGTCCAGATTGGCAGGTGAAACTCTTTTCCAGGAATGTTTCTCTATCAATTGGACCTTTAATGGAGGCTTTTAGTTCCGAATTTTAATTAACTTGGCAGGGAGGGGTAAAAATATGCAGAATTGGCCGAAAGTAATTTTTTCTTTTTAAAACAGCAGTAACTAAGCAGATCTCTCTGCCGCAGGAACCACAGCGGATGCTCGGCAGAGTCAAAATATCACAGTTATTAAAGAAGAGTGAAGGTTAAAATGCATTTACATACATGCACGCACATGCACCCGTACACGCACACTCACACGGACACACACACGGACACACACACACACACACACACAAATGCACACACTCACATACACACACGTGCACACGTACACACAGTCACAATCACATAAGCATCCTTCATCTCGAGTGATGTTGAACAGATTGTTCAGTGAATCACAAACAGATATTTCTTCCTACTTCCTTTAACTTTTGCCTTCACCCAAGTGGACGCCACTCCACCAAGTGGAGGCCCCTGCAGTGCAAGCTTTTCTCTTTACAAAACCAAATCACTTACCTGTTTCACACCCTCACTTGTATTCCTTCACCACCTAGTTACGCACATTAGCTCATTCTTGTGCTGGCAATTTCTAGAATCATCTTCCGGAAACATTTTCAATTCCTTGCTTGCTTTTCAGTGTTCATGAATATCTGGATGTTTGTTTCTTCATGTGTGTTTGTGTGTGTGTGTGTGTGTGTGTGTGTTTTGATGGGTGTGTGTGTGTGTGTGTGTGTGTTTGTTCACGCTACCAACACTGCACGTGTCTGCACACCTTGTCTTCAATAACGATGTGTGATATTGCTTTGAAATATGTGACACGCATGAATCTATGCCTAAAGCCCCCCGCATTGCATAACTCAAGACATTGCTTTCGCACATTTAAATGACAGATGCACGCAGCTAATCTGCATATACAGAAGCCTACCTTAAAATATGCTGTGTGAGGCTCCATATATCAAGCTGCCCGCGCACCCAACGCCATAATGGCCGGCCAGCCAAGTCACCGGAATGTGTTGAACGAGGATTTATGGCTACAGGACCAGAAATGACTGGAGTCTCTCTGAAAGAACTCAGCAGATCACACTTTGGACCGCTCGCACCACGACGTCCAAGCTGGAAGCAAAAGTGTCTGGCGTGTTGGTTTATTATGGGGGTGTAATGATGGTCTTATATCCTGATTAAAGGATACGTCCACCCATGGGTAGATCACTAGACTACACACGACTATGTCAACATTCCAAGCTGAAATTTAGATCCCAGGCTGTGTATCGCAGTTCCCCCAGTTTTCATTTCCGGTTTAATAAAAAAAGACCCTGACCTTTTGATTCCACACACAGTCCAAGTATTCTGTGCACGTTTGTTTGCCGCTGTTCCCTGATATTGCAAACTTCCTTCACAGAAATACTTTGCTACGTTTGATCCTTTTCTTGTGACTTGCATTTTGAGTTGGCCATGCTCAAAACCTTTCAAAAAACCTTCAATGGTTTTTCGACCTGGTAATGTTGTGCTCAAGTGTGATCGGACCTATTGAATGACTTTTAATTATAAAGTGATAGATAAGTAATAATATAGTTAAACAAAAGAACCGTGAGAAAACCAAAACAAAAGCTAATCAACGAACAAAATGTTCTGAATCTCTGTGAACTTTTTGTATTGGCTTGCGGTAAATACACGGTTTAAGATTGTGTGCCATGCCGGCAACAGCCAACGCTTTAATTCAAGTTTCCCCCAAGCACCGATAATATCATGAAAAGATTATTTAATTCAATTAAATTAAACAACAATGGTTCTTCTCTCCCATGAACTGATCAGCGGCATCGAACTCATTCAAATGTTAATATAGCACCAGGACACTGATCTCAAGCAATGTTAATTTCCTGTCTCTAAACAAAGAGAGCCAAAGCCTCAGGCTGAGCTGTGTGTGTGTGTGTGTGTGTGTGTGTGTGTGTGTGTGTATGTGTGCCTCTGTTGCGTCGTGCGTGTCAGTGTGTGAGCGTTTTGTGTGTACCTGGATTCCCTTGCATTGTGACGCACAAGTGCATTGTGTTGAGTCAAATCACAGCTCTGATCGCACACGCAAACACACAATGACTAATTTAACAAAGCACGGGTTTTTACATGAATTATTATTCATACAATTACCCGTGAGATTGCGTGCTAGTCTCCCCTTTCTCCCGCTCCGTCATCTCTTTGTGTGTGTGTGTGTGTGTGTGTCGTGTGTATTTGCGCACAAGTTTGTCTCCCATCTCCCGTTCGTTGGCCTTCTACCACCAGTCTCTCTTTCTTCTTCCTCTCATATTTTCTCTGCCCCCCCCCAAAAAGATTTCAATTTGAAACTCCTCCACTTTCCTCCAGTGGCTTTAGCGCTCAACCCCACCGCCACTGCTCTGCATTCAACGCACACCCGGCCCTTCTGTTGCCAATAACGCAGTACCTCAGGGGGAATGAAACGGCTCCGGGACAATGCATCCATAGCCTGCTGTGCACAGAGCGTCTCCATGGATTACATTCTGTTGAATCCCTCCCCCTCGGATGTTTTTTCCCCTCCTTTCGGCTCTCCCTGCTTCCTCCTCGCCAGGCGGCATCTTCGAGACGCGAGAGAGCGAGCTGGTGAGCATGGACGAGCTGGCCTTCAAGTTTGCCGTCACCAACATCAACCGGAACCGGACCCTGATGCCCAACACCACGCTCACCTACGACATCCAGAGGATCAACCTGTTTGACGGCTTCGAGGCGTCCAGGAGAGGTACGTGGTGTTGGGGAGCGTGCTTGAACGTGAGTTATGTGGAGAGAGGCGAGACCCATCGATGGAGCAATTACACGTTTGTTTAACTATTCAACAGATTCAGCACCAGGGGGTGTAGCCATTAAAATAAAATATATATATATACCTTATGGAAGACATTAATCAGGGTCTCCTGGGCTGCAGACGCAGTGTCCAATCACCCGAGTTGCTTATTATTAAAAGTGTTTGCAGACTCCATGCATTATGCATTGCACCCCTGTTATTCAACTAGAAAAGAAAAACTTAAAAACACAACACCAA
>NC_140280.1:12645267-12717767 GCF_964030765.1 Micromesistius poutassou
TGTGTCTTCTGTGTATATGTTTGCAACTATGTGTGTGTGTGTGTGTGTGTGTGTGTGTGTGAGATTTTATTCTTCTGTGCATATGCATGCATGTTTGTGTGAGTATGTGTGTGTGTGTGTGTGTGTGTGTGTGTGTGTGTGTGTGTGTACATATGCATGCATGCGTGTGTGTGTGTGTGTGTGTGTGTGTGTGTGTGTGTACGTGTGCATGCCTGCATGTGTGTGTGTGTGTGTGTGTGTGTGTGTGTGTGTGTGTGTGTGTGTGTGTGTGTGTGTGCGTGTGTGCAGACGGACGCGGCGCTGATGTACGACGCGGTGTTCATGGTTGCCGTGGCGTCGCAGCGGGCCACCCAGATGACGGTGAGCTCGCTGCAGTGTCACCGTCACAAGCCGTGGCGCTTCGGCCCGCGTTTCATGAACCTGTTCAAGGAGGTGAGGGCGCCGGCAGACACCATCCTGTTATCAGTGTTGTGCATGAACTGGTTCAAAATAACTAGTTGAACAAGTTCATTTTTCTATGAACTTTGAACTGAACTTAACATATGTTTAACTAAACTTGAACTTGAACTAGTTCAGACTTTGTGACATTCTGAATTGATGCTTAGGTCCAGATAACATGTTTATTAAATAGAGTTACTGCCTTAGATGTGATGAATGAAACAACACAAATAATAAACAACTATTTGAGATTATAGTGATGGGCAGCTGGTAATGGAGATAATTCATTTTAAAAGATAAGCACAGAATATTCACGGCAACAGTTTTTCTTCGGTTTCTAAAAAAACAGTTGATGAACTGAACATGAACTAGTTCAAAACTAAATTGGTGAACTATGAACGTGAATTCATTCTTTTTTTTTTGTATGAACTGAACTTTGAACTAGTTCATGTGAAGTATGAACTTGCACAACACTGCCTGTTATACACGACTGCTCATAGGTCCTCTCTGAGCTGTTTCCAGTCAGTAACGAGGGGGTTCTGACTGAGTCAAGTCGCGTTTAAGTGACACATGAATGGACTACAGACTTCGCTGAACATAAACGACTTCAGACTCTACTTGGACTCTCCAATAACCGCTGTCAATATAATAAAAGGAGTTCAAAGAGTGTCATTGGGAAATTGCCTATTGGAAAATCCATAGGCTATTTCATTTCCAAAAGCCCCTCTTTTTTAGTGTTATTCCTGTATAGAATGAGGCTATGAAACTTCTATAGTAAAAGCAGTGTTGGCGTTCTGCCAAGATTTGATGGGCGTTGTCCCTCAAACTCTTCAGACCCGCCTTGGACCTACTGTTTATGACTCATAAACATCTCCGCTTGCAAATGGCGGTTCAGACCTTAGATCATCAGAAAGCACTGCATAACAAGTTTCATCTCACAAACACATGCATAAACAACCCTTATTTTGTACAACATGTCTCCATCTTTCCTTCCTTCTATTCCTCACAGACGCCCACTCTTCTTGATCAACCGTCTAAAACTGACTTCATACAAAATCAACACGTTACAGGAATAACAATTGTTCATATACTGTATGTGTACTGGCGTTGAGAGAGTGCTGATGCCTGCAGACAGCAGGGAAGCCTTTGATAGGCTGCGGTTTTGAGCCGCAAAAGACTTCAGAATCCAGCTGAGACACACCGCTGCTTGTTTGGCACATAGGGCTGGAGCCACTCACACAGTTCCCTGTCCTCTCTCTATCTCTCTCTCTCTCTCTCTGGTTTTTGGACTTTTTTTTTCTTGCTTGCCTCTCCTTCCAGACATCCCCATTTCGTGATATGAATCACTTGATGGGGCCGCCGTTTTTAAAAAGGCTTCCCCAGGAAGCAGCTGAAGGCAACCTTGCAGCTAACGTATCAATCACAACAAGTCCCCTAAATTGAATTAAAACACAATAATGGAATAAGAATCGACACAGCTTCACCGCTTTGGTCAAAATAATGCCCCACTTGGCTTTTTGTTTATCGGTTTCCGACTCCCAAAGAGCTTGATTTGTTCTTACATATTGGAGCAGTAGTCTGGCATCTTTTAAAACAAATGATTAATTCTTTCTTCCTTTGGTGGCATTTATCAACAACAAATCCAAATGATTACACGCAGACGTCATCGGGGGCTCGAAATGTCAACATCGTCATTTCCCATTCCTGCAGAAAAAGAGCATCTAAGTATTGTGCAGCTGTCTCTAGTCTATACCCTTATACCCCATGTTTTTACCCTAACATGTCATATCTCAATAAGGCACGCACATACATAACCCTTCAATGTGTCGGCCTTCAGTCTCCCTGAGTGACAGGATACACAGGAACGGACGCAGTGAGGCATTGAAAGGAAGAGACCCACGGGAGACTCTCACTGCACACCTCCATTCACATGCAAACTACCAGCGATAATAACATGTCTGTGGTATGTCATGGTAACACACACATCCGGGGGACCAGGGAGACATGCTTTGTCCTCTGCCTGTCCCAGCCTCGCTCATAGACCTCTGACGAATAAGTCCCGCCTCCGAGGCTCCCGGTTCCCTCGGTCAAATGTTTATGGGAAATAACATGGGGTTTATGAATGATCGTACATAGCAAACTCTGTGGGTGGCGGAGAAGTAAAAGCAGCGTCACGTTTTGAACTACACACCTTTTTCCATCTAGCTTCGACTGGCTTTTTGGATTTTCAGTGCCGTTAAACTTAAAGTAGCATTAATAATTTACTACTTTAATGGCACAGACAATCCAAAAAACACAGTCGAAACTAAATGGAAAAAGGTGTGTAGTTCAAAACGTGGTGCAGCTTTTACTTCTCCGCCACCCACAGAGTTTGTTATGTACGATCATTCATAAACCCCGTGTTATTGCCCAGAGACATTTGACCGAGGGAACCGGGAGCCTCGGAGGCGGGACTTAGTCTTCAGAGGTCTATTGACTTATGAAGCCCCGCCTCTCCCTCCCATGTCACTCACACCCTTCAGAGGGTCCACTGGCCCCGGCAGACGTCTCACCGCGGTGCCCCTCTGCTCCCCAGGCCCAGTGGAGCGGCCTGACGGGACGCATCGTGCTCAACAAGACGGACGGCCTCCGCAGAGACTTTGACCTGGACATCATCAGCCTCAAGGAGGACGGAGCCCATAGGGTGAGGGCCGGGGGCACAGCCAATCAGGGCCCTCATGCTGTCCCCCACACACACACACACACACACACACCCCCACTCAGGCTGTCACACACACACACACACACACACACACACACACACACACACACCCTCAAACTGTCTGTCCCACACACACACACACACACACACACACTCAAACTGTCTGTCACACACACACACACACACACACACACACTCACACTCACAATATGTGTGTGTGTGTGTGTGTGTGTGTGTGTGTGTCTGCTCAGATGTATGTGTGTGTCTGTGTGTGTGTGTGTGTGTGTGTGTGTGTGTGTGTGTGTGTGTGTGTGTGTGTGTGTGTGTGTGTGCGTGTGTGTGTGCGTGCATCCCACCATAGCCTCTATTGTGTTGTTTTGTTTCAGTTCTTTGTTTCATTCCTTTTTTACATTTTCTGACATTTCATGACACTTCAACGGTAATGACTGACTATTCCCCGACCCCGGCCTCTGTCACGCTCCCCGCCTTCTCTAAAGGGGCTTGTGTCGGTCGGGACTCGCCTGAATAAAAGGTGGATCAAGGTTTGTACCCGTGTTCGGTCTACTTTAAGCCCCCAGGGGTCTCCTCCTTATATCCTCAAAATCCTCTCCTGACCTTTATCTCCTCTCCTTTCCTCACCTCTTCTTTCCTCTGCGCTCCTTTCCTCTCTTCTCCTCTCCTCCCCTCTGTGCTTCTTTCCTCTCCTCTCCTCTCCTCTCTCTTCTCCTCTCCGCTCCGCTCCTCTCCTCTCCTCTCCTCTCCTCTCCTCTCCTTTCCTCTCCTCTCCTCTTCTTTCCTCTCCTCTCCTCTCCTCCTCTTCTCTCCTCTCCTCTCCTCTTATTTCCTCTCCTCTCCTCTCCTCTCCTCTCCTCTCCTCTCCTCTCCTCCTCTCCTTTCCTCTCCTCTCCTCCTCTCCTCTCCTCCTCTCCTCCTCTCCTCTCCTCCATCAGTGGACTTCCCTAACCCTCTCCTCGTCAACCGTCAATACAATGACATGTAACATTACAGAGCTGTTATACTAATTAGTATAACATAACATTATCAGCAATATAAAAATGTCACATAATATTAGTCACAATATAGTAAAAAGTAAGATATTTCCAAAATAACCAGCAGTGGAGTTGCTTTGGACCAGTCCTATAGCGGCGCAGCAGGCAGACATCCTGACAAGCTTCACGCGGCTCCTATTCATAACTCATATAACTCAATATGTTAAGCTCAGTGAGCTTCCCCTGGGAGGAAAAGCTTCAATATGCACAAGCATCTCACATAAAACGCTCTACTTTATGGAGCCCATCAATGAATTACCCAAGCGTGGCAGCCATTTTAGTTTGCGTGCAGCGACCCGGTAAACGCTCTCTGAACACGGCGGGCCTAGAACGAGGCTAAAGGAAGCTAATTCACACTTCCTCGGCAGTCGCTCGTGCGCTATGCCTTTCTGAGTGGATTTTCTATTTTGGTTCTTCCTAGAGCGGTGGGCCTGGAGAAAAACGATACCGGTGTGTTCATGAACGGCCTTACTGCTTTTGGAAATGATCCTATGACACGCTAATAACGTAGGTCCACATGTTTAAACATTTGAACTGATAAAATATATCAATCTTAAATCATTCTCACTCAAAGTTCCTTCATGACGCATCACTTCTTAAAATAGATATAATTTATATCAAGTAAAATAACACCTTTGCATTGAAGTGGAGGAGGAATTAAAAGAATAAATCCAAACAGGGAATACTGTCTGTTCTCAGTGGTCTAGCGTTGCTGGGGATTGGACTCAGAAAGATAAGGGGATATGTAGAACTATCAGACTATTGTTGCCAAGTTTTCATTTACTATCTGTCTGGCTAATGGCCAGATAAGGCCTGAGAAGCAATGTCAAATATGTTATCTCCCTGGAAAGGTTGTTCCCCAATGGCCCGTTACTGCGGGGAAACAAACACACGAGCTGAGAAAAAAAAGTTTGGCCGCTTCTGAAAAACGTGATATTACCTTCATCACTTCCTCCATGAAGCCATCTGTGAGCACACATGGTGAACTTTGCGGCATCCCATAACTTAACGCTGGTGACCTTAAGCGACGTGTTAATCAATAAGGTAATCCAGACGACTAGCTGCCCTATGCTCATTATTTAGCAGTCTGAATTATTCATGGCTGTTCAGGTCCAGGAATTGGAAACACGCATTCACGCTTTGACTGAAACCATATATATATAACGTCATTAATTTGACATTATACATCTATAACGTTATTTCGTCTCCACCTGAATTGGCCGCCTGACCTGTCTTCAAGAGGTCAACAATAACAAGAGCAATATTCTTGGTGAGTAAACAGATACATTTGTTCGTCTTTTTAAGATTGCGGTGTGGAACTCCTATCGGGGGCTGAACCTGACAGAGACCAACAAAGACAAGATGAACAATGTGACAGACTCCCTGGCCAACAGAACGCTCATCGTCACCACAATACTGGTGAGTAGAGGACTCACCAGGGATAAGACCAGATAACCAACATACTGGTGAGTAGAGGACTCACCAGGGATAAGACCAGATAACCAACATATTGGTGAGTAGAGGAATCACCAGGGATAAGACCAGATAACCAACATACTGGTGAGTAGAGGACTCACCAGGGATAAGACCAGATAACCAACATACTGGTGAGTAGAGGAATCACCAGGGATAAGACCAGATAACCAACATACTGGTGAGTAGAGGAATCACCAGGGATAAGACCAGATAACCAACATACTGGTGAGTATAGAATCACCAGGGCTTAGACCAGACACCATCATACTGGTGAGTAGACGAAATCACCAGGGATTATACCAACTAACTTTCTTGGTGAGTAGGGAACTCACCAGGGGTTAGACCAGATATCTAACATACTGCTGAGTAGAGGAATCACCAGGGCTTAGACCAGACACCAACTAACTGGTGAGTACAAGGCAGGAGGGCAGGGACGGCGCTACACCGGGGCTAGGGGGTGCTATAGCCCCGTCAAAAATCAGTGTAGCCCCAGTTAAGCCCCTGTGTATCATAGCTGCTTTTATTGAAAAAAACAGAACCTCTTTATAAAGTAACTGAAATCATGCCTATCGCTCAAGCTCCCCATTAGCACCGGGAGAGAAAAAACCCTGGCGCCGTGCCTGCACGAGGGCTAGAGGGCCAGGTAACTGGGGAACAGAGGACTGGTCAGGGCTTGGAGGATGGGGGGAAAGAAAAACCTACTAGCTAAGAAAATAAAAGACAGAAAAGCAGGAACCAGGTAAATATCTTGGTAAATGGTAACTGGACTCTTGGCACAAGAAACCGTCTCTTTTTTCAAGGAGTCCTCAGCATTGAACATTATGGTAAGCATTAGTCACACACACACACACACAGTCCCCGGTTTGTCGCGTCTTGTGTACAGGAAAACCCGTACGTGATGTACAAGAAGTCGGACAAGGAGCTGAGCGGCAACGACCGCTTCGAGGGCTACTGCCTGGACCTGCTGAAGGAGCTGTCCAACATCCTGGGCTTCACCTACGAGGTCAAACTAGTGACGGACGGGAAGTACGGGGCGCAGAACGACAAGGGCGAGTGGAACGGGATGGTCCGCGAGCTCATCGACCACGTGAGTCCGACTTCGTTGCGTTCGTGACTCGGTGAGTCGGAAATTGAAGCGGTTATTCCGGTTGAGTGGACGGACGGTTTGGACGCGCTGAGAAAGTGTGGAGAAAAAAAAGCTATCAACGCTGTGGTTCAACGATGAGTCACAGATGTGGAAGAGACGTACGGCTTCCTTCCCCCGCGAATATGGGCTTTTTGTATACGTGGTGCGTACCTTTAGAAAATGTCACGTTGCCGTTCTGCCTTCTGCTTTTTATGGCTTGGTTTAAGCTCAGCTAAATGTAGCATACTGTATAGGAGCCGCTGGTTCTGAGCCAACTGACACAACGTGCTCCATAAGCAGAGTACAGCTCAGCAGAGAGGATGGGATTTCAGGGCTGTGTTGCTCCTGCCAGGACAACCCGAATGCAAACCCAGCAGCCATTAAAGGGGTACCGCACCACGCTGTGTTGTGGCAACAGAGCGTCGTATGAGTATCACAAAGCACTGCAACGTAAACGGCATAGAAAATGTGCCGTAAAGTTGAGCCATCGGTCCGGGATTCACGTTCTCGTTGGTCGTAGCGATCCAACGCGCAGTACGAAGCGGTACTGTCCCCTAAAGCACCGATCCAACCCCTTTAAGATTCAAGGTTTAAGACTGTGTCTGTGTCTTACCCTTGGCCACGGTATCCGTTGCTAAACAACAGAACTACTCGACCTGTGAATAGAAAGCAGGGGATTAAAAACCAAAGGAAACCGAGGCCAACACACACAATCCTGATTCTGAACCTGTCCTTTGTGGCGTCACCAGATAGCAGACCTGGCGGTGGCCCCGCTGACCATCACCTACGTGAGGGAGAAGTCGATTGACTTCTCCAAGCCCTTCATGACGCTGGGCATCAGCATCCTGTACCGCAAGCCCAACGGCACCAACCCGGGCGTGTTCTCCTTCCTTAATCCCCTGTCGCCGGACATCTGGATGTACGTGCTGCTGGCCTGCACCGGCGTCAGCTGTGTGCTGTTTGTCATCGCCAGGTAGGGGAGACGCGGGCGCTGGATTAGTGAGGATTAGCGCGGGGATGTAAGGACGGAGAGAGGGGCGCTTCGGACAGGGCGGGGGGGATTGAAGGAGAGAAGTGTGCGGAGAGATGTAGAGGTCACGTTATGAACGAGGGCAGCGACAGATTGAACGAGAGGAAAGGCTGAGCTGTCCAGTGCTGCTCTATGAAGAACTGCCCAGAACTCATTTACTGTAACATGCAGGCTCCTTACATGGGTATATATTTCATAAGTATGTATATATATATATATATATATATGAATATATAATCCCGATTGAGGAAAGCAGATGTCATTTGGATTTGTGGAAGCAACATGATTGCTCTTAAGAAATATCGTTATCATGTTCGGCCACCTTATTGCGATTATTTTTGTTGTTATTTAGAAGCACCGCATGTAAGCTGCCACTAAATCTCCTTCTCAATCATGGTCTGCTTTGACTTGAGAACTAAACCAGCAAGAAATAAATTGCTTTCTGCTACCAAATCTGAATGCAGTCGGTTTTTCGTCTTCAATCAAATTGGACTGGATGTTAGTGTATTATTATACGCTGGGATTCTATAAATCGACCAATAATACCATACATCATTTCTGCTGTTGTCTCTTCTGTCTTCCTTCATAAACCTAACAATAATACTACGATCATTTCTGCTGTTGTCTCGTCTGTCTTCCTCCATAAATCGAACAACATGACTATATTCATTTGTGCTGTTATCTCCTCTGTCTTCTTCCATAAATCTAACAATAAGACCATACACCATCTGTCCTGTTCTCCTCTGTCTTCCTATCTCTCAGGTTTAGGTTTTAGTTTCTCCTGTTGTCTCTTCTGTCTTCTTTACAAAAACTACCAATAATACCACACATCATTTCTGCGTTTTTTTTCTCCTGTCTTCCTTAATAAACCAAACAATAATACTACGATCATTTCTGCTGTTGTCTCGTCTGTCTTCCTCCATAAATCGAACAACATGACTATAATAAATTGTGCTATTATCTCCTCTGTCTTCTTCCATAAACCTAACAATAAGACCATACACCATCTGTCCTGTTCTCCTCTGTCTTCCCATCTCTCAGGTTCACTCCGTACGAGTGGTACAACCCGCACCCATGCAACCCGTCCTCCACCCTGATCGAGAACAACTTCACGCTGCTCAACAGCTTCTGGTTTGGCGTCGGGGCTCTCATGCGACAAGGTATTCAGGACACAAGGTCACCGGGGTCTCCCCCCCCCATCCCCCACCCTCCCAGGGGTCCACCCCCCCCCCCCCCAGCCCAGAGCTCCATCCATCTGTTAGTTAGACCTCTTTGAGTCTGACCTCCACGGTGCCCCCTCTTGTCAGGGTGGTCCGGTGAACTCTGCGCGCCGGGCAGCAGAGAGTCTGATAGCCGGCCATCAGTGTGTTTAATCCTCAGTAAACACACCGTCCACGTCCAGTTCACCGTCACCCCCCCCCCTCCCTCAGCCCGCACACCGCTCAGCATCACCACCGCCGCGTCCCCATGGAGGCTGGATCACAATGAACGCCTGCTTTTATAGAGAGAGAGAGAGAGAGAGAGAGAGAGAGAGAGAGAGAGAGAGAGAGAGAGAGAGAGAGGGAGAGAGAGAGAGAGAGAGAGAGAGAGAGAGAGAGAGAGAGAGACAGAGACAGAGAGAGATATTTATATGATACACTAGCCCCCTGGTGCCAGGGCTTTCAGGGTAGTTTACGGTGGCCTTGGGCGTGCTGCAGGGTGAAGTGTGTTCTGACAGTAACCACTGCCTTGGATACATGGCAGTTCAGCCAACTCTCCAGATGCTGTCTATCACCCCAAAAGCCCTTTCTTCAAGCAGATATATATGTACAATATCAGGATTATTTACGCTTTCCCGACCGACAAATGCAACGCTCCTATACAAACCTACCTGCTTCTTTTGAATAAAACGCTGAAAAGACTCCTTAGCTTATCTAAACCAAGCGAGCCATTCTTTCTCACAATAGGCGGTAAGAAGCCTCATTTCTTTCTCATAGTCTCTTACTGTGAAATATGTATTTTTAAACCCCTAGATGTACTATAGCAGTATAAAACATGCCCAGTTTAGGAATCAAATACTCAGACTCTGGAGGTAATCCATGTATTAGGGTAAACCTATTAGTTTTAGCTGTGAAGGACTATGGATTTCATCATTTTGCCAATCTCCTACCTTGTGCTATTATCTGGAACACACACTCATACACACACAACACCACACACACGTACACAGACACACAGACACACACACATACACACACACACACACCACTGCAATTCTGATAACCCCCCCCATCAAAATGCTGGTTGTTAGCTCAGTGGTGAGCTAACAACCAGCATTTTGATGGAAGGACGAAAGGTTAACAAGCGCCAATGTCCGTATAGCAGTGTCCCAGCGCTGACTCCATGAGCTCAGGACCACAGTGTCCCCAGTCCCACCGTCTCCCCGCCGCTCTGTGCCCAGGCTCGGAGCTGATGCCCAAGGCTCTGTCCACGCGCATCGTGGGGGGCATCTGGTGGTTCTTCACCCTCATCATCATCTCCTCCTACACTGCCAACCTGGCCGCCTTCCTCACCGTGGAGCGCATGGACGCGCCCATCGACTCGGCCGACGACCTGGCCAAGCAGACCAGGATAGAGTACGGCGCGGTGCGGGACGGCTCCACCATGACCTTCTTCAAGGTAGGGTCCGGACGCGGGTAGCTTGAGGGTGGGGCTCGGTCTGCATAGGGTCGTCGGGCTGCACCAAAGCCTCTTAAAAAGAGAAAGACAAACCTTTGAGCAGATACTGAGGACTCTGGCGTTTTTCTATTTTGTCAATAAAATGTTGCAAATGATTTCCGATGTCCATTGCATGTTAGCAGGGCCCAAAGGGGTCTGAGGGCTTAACTAAAACTCAAGTAAACTACAATAGTTCTGTTCAGAAAATACTGTATATTTGAATTACTAATTACAATTGCTTCGTAGAAGTTCCTAAAACCTTTTATTTATGTTGTGATCTTTGCATCTGTCGTTGTATGTCTATCTGCATGTCAATCACAGCAGTTCTTTAATTTCACAATAGGTTCATCATTGCATCATTAGGTTGGTGATTGTGTGTTTAGCAATATATATGTCACGGTTTATGCTCTCTCATCTCAATACCAACGCTAGCTGTCCTGCCCTGTCATGCATATGCTGTGAAGATAGGCATGAATAGCAGCATAATTAGCATTGTTCATTTTCCATTTTCCTTAGAATGTGTGTCTGCTTCGGTGCTAACTGCACTTCAACCAAACTCTCTCTTTAAATTAAGCTTGAATCAACTCACACACATACACATACACACGCATACACGACCACTACCGACAACGACAACAGCAACAAACATCAGCAACAACAGTTATCAAAAATATGCAAATGTTGTTTACTCTGAAATCAGTGCAATGGTAATATATTTTCTGCAATGGGAACATCTGCAAAATGTGCTGATACAAACACACACACACACACACACACACGCACACGCACACGCACACGCACACACCTACACCTACACACACCCGCGCGCACGCACGCACACGCACACACGCACACACGCACACACGCACACACACACACACACACACACACACACACACACACACACAAACATAACTCCTGCTGGGGGCCAATCCGACCTAAATAATGATTAGGCAGAAGGGTTATGGGGAAGTCTTTAAAACTATATACTTTTTATAAACTACTGTTTCAAAGCCCAGTGTGCATCTGCGTTATCTTAGGTTTAATATCGTATCCAGCAGTCTTTTATATGTTATCGCGAAACTTTAAATAATTAATCAAAAGTCAGATTTTTGAGTGACTACCTAGATCAGTATGAGACACACTCGGAGCAACTTTGCTTGGCCATGGCTTCGCTCCCTTACCCCCTCCCTCCCTCCCTCGCTTGTAGCCAACCCGTCCTGCATCCTGGTGGCCCAGCATGGGTGATCCGCATGGGGCTTCATCCCCACAGATTGCCGGCTGTGATTATAGCTGCCTGGATGGGAGGGAACAGACAGCGTTGATGGCCCAAACAAATTGAATCAGCCTGGGAAGATTTAGATTGCAGCTGTCCCATTTTTCCCTTGAATTTCTCCATACTGAGCGAGGAGAAATGCACACACACACACGCGCGCACGCACGCAACGCATACACACACACACACATACACACATACATACATACACATACGCCCACACCCACACAAATGAAATGCACAGACACATAGATAGTTCATAAATGCACAGGATCATTTGTGTTCATTGGTGTATCTAACCAGATGTCATGGATTTGTTATCATATGCATATTTCCATATCCATAGAAAATGAAAAGGTAAAATAAAACAATAATATAACCATACCTTTTAACAACTGTAAAAAAAGGTGCAAGCACATGCAGGGTCTTCCAACGCAATGTTTTCTTGCATTAGAAATCAAAGATCTCCACCTACGAGAAGATGTGGGCGTTCATGAGCAGCAGGAAGAACACGGCGCTGGTGAAGAACAACCGGGAGGGCATCACGCGCGTGCTCACCACGGACTACGCCATGCTCATGGAGTCCACCAGCATCGAGTACATCAGCCAGAGGAACTGCAACCTCACGCAGATAGGAGGCCTCATCGACTCCAAGGGCTACGGGGTGGGCACGCCCATAGGTGAGGAGGAGACGTCAGAGCACAGCACAGCACGGGCCCTCATCAGAGGCCCTCATCACGGTGAATAATGACACAGGTCATTAAAGGTTCCCGGTAATAGGCGGTCTAATCTTGGCTCAAGCCGTCCTTCTTATGTTATGGCAGAACGTCTGGCGGGGCGGGGGGGGGGGGGGGGGGGGGGAGATGGTTCGGAGTATGAGCCGGAAACCAAAAACTGAAGGTTTAGAGTTATGCCTTGATTTAGTTTTGTTACAGAGAAATTCCACCAAAGATAAGCACAGAAAGACAACTTTCACAAAGGGGGTTTTGTGCTGTTGAATTTGAAACTGAGAGACGGTATTTAACTGTTTTCTAGTGCTGGCCGAGCGTGTGATCGCTGTTAGTAGCCAATTACATGCTTACTGATTCCACGCTCCAGCGTCATGATTGGTAGAAACAATTATGAACCAAAAGAAAGAAGCCCCAGTCCCCTAGATGTTAGCTCGTCTGCCATGATCAGAGTACAGATTATACATCTAAAGTCTTGCTCATTGGATCGGACACGGAAACTTTTTGAATGGGAGTCAGACGCCCACAGGCACTTCGCTGAAAATCTTTATCTGAGCGCTGAAAGCAAACGTGATACAAGGGCATGTTGGGCTGAAAGGAATAGAGAAGGTTAAGAGACACTTAAGACTTAAGCAAGCACCAGCAAATACCACAGTCAAGGTTCTCCGGTCAATAGCCTATTGTATCCACACTCACGCACACAGAAAAATCCTCTTGCCGTCAGCCCAGTGCCAAGTGCATTAATTAATACTGCATATTGAGCTCTTTTTACCTCTATTCTGTGTTAGGGCAACTAGCCTTGCAATGCTTAACCTTGAATCAATGCAAAATGTAAATTCTGGCGATGCAATTGTGGCAAGGATGTTAATGGTACTTATAATGTAAAGATATAATGGTGTTAATGATACTTATAATATCCCGATGATCGCGCCATCCCGAGCGACCCACTGAACGATAGTTATGTTATTATACCTCTCTGATTGTAGGCGTCCCGTGCGCGCGCTCGGATGCACGGGACAAGCCCATAAGGTCGAAGCCCAGACGGCGTAACCTAACCTCTTACACACCTCCCATGAAACGTGTCCACATCCAGACAAAGCCAGCCATTCTTCCCCCCCCCCTGAGAGGCTTAGATTAGAGATCTAGACCCATAGCGTGTCCAGCATCACTACCACTTGTAACAAAACATGATCAAGGACAGCTCTCACCCTGGGCCTGGCCTGTCTGTCCAGCTGCCCTCAGGAAGGAGCTACAGGTGCATCAAAACAAGGACTGACAGACTCAAGAACAGTTGTTTTTTTTTCAAAAGCCATTAGGCCTACCACCCTGAACTCACACGTGCACTGACCTCATGCACTCCCCCCCCCACCCCCCCCGCCCTTTTTTTCTGCAGTATTTATTACTTTTTGTACGTTATTCGATTTGTATTTTCATATTCGCCATGTGTATACACTGGGAAGGAGATGCTTTCAATCTCATTGTACTACGTATAGTGATAATAAAAGGCATTCATTCATTCATTCATTCATTCATTAATACCTTCTCTCCCACGCCTCCGTGCCTTCCCCGGCCCCCGGCGTAGGCTCTCCGTACCGGGACAAGGTGACCATCGCCATCCTGCAGCTGCAGGAGGAGGGCAAGCTGCACATGATGAAGGAGAAGTGGTGGCGGGGCAACGGCTGCCCCGAGGAGGACAACAAGGAGGCCAATGCGCTCGGCGTGGAGAACATCGGCGGCATCTTCATCGTGCTGGCGGCCGGCCTGGTGCTCTCCGTGTTCGTGGCCATCGGGGAGTTCATCTACAAGGCCCGCCGCAACGCCGACATCGAGGAGGTGAGCGGAGAGAGGGGGGGGGGGGGGAGAGGGGGGGGGGGGGGCGGGGGGGGGGCTGTGGGTTCTGAGGGGCGGGGGGCGATAGTCCTCTGAAGAATAAGTCCCGCCTCCGAGGCTCCCGGTTCCCTCGGTCAAATGTCTATGGGCAATAACGTGGGGTTTATGAATGATCGTACATAGCAAACTCTGTAGGTGGCGGAGAAGTAAAAAGCTGCGTCACGTTTTGAACTACACACATTTTCCATCTAGTTCCGACTGGCGTTTTGGATTGTCGGTGCCGTTAAAGTAGTAAACGTTATTTTAACGGCACCGACAATCTAAAAAGCCAGTCGGAACTAGATGGTCCCCCCCTCGCTACGGCGAGGGGATCTGAGATGGACTTTTATTATTTATTATCGCTACATTTGTTTTTGGGCAATGTTGTCTTATTTACATTACATGTCGTCTACATGCTTAACGTTGAACAGAACATGCATGGAGGCATTTTGATTCCCCTCCATCCTTTTTGTTATTAATTATGACGTTTATGTTCTTTATTTCTTATATAATTCCTATATTATATTACATATTACACGGTCAATACATGGTCCTGGCACATGGTCCTCGTGCTGCTTGTTCTGCTGCTGTGGGCCGGAGACACAACTAATCATGCATAGCAAACGATGCCAAATAGTGCCATCATTGCCACGGTTACCCGACCTCTGCAAAGCAGAAATCCAATCACGATTCACAAGGTTGGACGACGACGATGTCTGATGTGATCTGATGGATGTGATGTCGTTTCTCTTCCCCCCTCCTCCGCCGCCGCCTCCGCCGCCGCCGCCGCCGCTCTGCCGTAGCCAGGCCTTTTGTTTCTTTTACGGTGTGCAGTCCCGCGAGTCCCAGCGGCGTGGCTCCGCCTCCTCCTCAGGCACCTCCCTGTCCACCGACCTGGAGAGCAGGGGGCTGCTGGGGGACGACCTAGAGTAGCCAAGCCCCGCCCGCGCGCTCTAGAGCCCAAAGGTCGGTCACCTGTAGCCAGGTCCCCCCCCCCCCCCCCCCCCCCCCCTACTGTACCTACCAATCTTTACCATGACCTGGTTCAAATGATCCCAACGCTGTCCCTCTTGACCCCGGTGACTTTTCCGTTTCCCCCCCCACCCCCCCCCACACACACACCCTCCTTGTGGTTGCTTGTGGTTGTAGTTAGTAGATTGCTTATTTCCTAAGCGGAGGGAATTCTGTATGGGAAGCATGCCTGCCTCTTGAGTGTATTTACCCTGGCTTCATTTACTGTTATTGCTGCTTGAGGTGCACTTCAGTGGATGAAGGCCGGGAAAATGAATCTTAAGGGTGGAAACAAGCACCAGTAATAAGAACCCAACTTCTGGCTTCCACTGTTGAAATCTTTGTTTCATCACGTTAAAGAGTATAACGTAATATATGTTAATTAGGCTTCAGTTAGTGAAAGGATGATTATATATTTCTACTATATATTTATTATTTCCACTAGAAATTGTCTGTAACTATTTAAACAAAGACTATCAAACAATGAAACTGGAAGTATATATAAAAATGAAAGTGGCTCTTTTGACTGTACAGATATATGTTGTATGCAATAGAATAACCTTTCAGTGTGTTGAAAAGATAGAGATGCACTTTGGAGCGTTTTTATTCCAGCCCTTTGTTCAAGGCCAGTGCACCTTATAATAAAGCCCTCAGTCCCTGCACTTTAATACTAAAACGAAAACATGATAATGTCTTCATTTTAACCTCCCTTGAAAGGGGATTTGTGCAAACTAGTGCAATGTTAAACTGTATAAATGACTTTGTAATTGCAGGGCAAAAGCAGCAGCCTTAATTGCTTGGCCAGTGTGACACATTCCTTTGTGGCCGAGTCATTCTGCAGTACCAGGCTCTTTCTGGGAGCTAGATCCAGGCAGCTGAAACAAGTAGAGAGAGACAGGCAATATCAATTAATTGTATGACTTGTTTATCTCCCGTTAAGTGTCCCTTTTGAATAGTATGTTTGAAAATTGCTTTGTGCTTTAAAACTTCAGCATGTTCTCTCTGTTTATTTGGTTGGGTTAGGAACCGAAAAATGTCTTTATCAGGTAAGTTATGGAATTCCTCCTCACAATTGAGGAGGAATAGTGATGGCTGGACGATAAAGGGACAGCTTACGGCCAACATGATAACATGGTGACTTTGGCACATGGATGCAAATCTACAGTGTAACAGTGTAATTGGACATGTCCCACCTTCTGAATTCACAGCATTGTGCATGCAGATGTAACATATTCAAAAGTTGTGTGTCATCACGGTGTCAGAATTGAGTGTAAACAAATGACGCTATAAAACTCATTCGCAGCTCATACAAACCAATGGCTTTTTAAATCTTGTGTTATTGTTAGGCCTTCTTGGGCAGGAGAGGAGAGAAAAGTGCACACTTCATTAATCGTTAACCATAAATCAGCGATTCTCCCCAGGCGTTCCAGTCTGCATTTTCTTGCCTTTTCTTGAGACCTCCAACACGTCAGCCAGCACACCCCATAATTCTAACAGAGTGCCTCCATGCCTAAGTCTAAATTGCTGTCCCTCTTTTTCTTGGTAGTGCGAGTCTTTAACTGCCATCATGGAAGAGCTGGGACTCAACATGCAGTGTTGCAAACCCACCAAGAAGAGCTCTCCTCTGTCCAGCGGCCGGGCAGAGTCCCCCTGCATATTCTGTCAGCCCCCCCTTCTTCCAAAGAGGGAGGCCCAGACCTCATGCTGCAGCCCCTGAATCCATACCAGTCCAGGTGGAAGATGGGATGACAGACTGTTATCTAAACACCATTGAGCATTCCTCAGCTGTGTTTGTGAGCTGTGTTATGATATACAAATCAATGTGCAATCTTCATCAACACCCCCCCCCCACACACACACACACACACACACACACACACACACACACCCCGCCCTCCTCCCCCTACAGCTGAATGTTTATGGTTGTATGTAATGTACAGGAATAGGCATCACAAGTAGGTTTCATTGTGTGTGGTGCATTTGTTGAGACTTGGGAGAACGAACGGGAGAGATGGAGGGTGAGTACCTCGTGTCCCCTTGTGCTCATGCTAGTGTGTAGTCATGTACTGTTCTGAGCACAGTGAAGGCAGTGGAGCAGGCACCATTTGTAGATGTCCCCCTAGCCGGAATTTGTTACCACTGTACTGTTTTAAGAGTAAACAACTTTTGCATATTTTTGAAGACTTTTGTCCTACTGGATTGTTGGTCTGATTTGCTAAAATCAGGGTGTGTGTGTGTGTGTGTGTGTGTGTGTGTGTGTGTGTGCATGTATGGGAAGGGTGACAGGTAAGGTGGTGTTGTACCACAGGAAAGCTGAATACTTCCATGGTTGAATCCATGGTTGGCTCACCTCTTTTTGGTAGATATGCACACATTCCACCCCTTCTTACAATTCCTTCTACTCTGTGCAGCGTATGTCGATCCCCTCTTGTATTTGCCAAAATTACCGCCAATCCTGTAGGTCTATTTCTACCTGCTGAGCCAGGCCAAAGTGAAAAGCAAATGGAACAGGAGGGGAGAGGCAAACGTGGCAAATTACACCCTGTTCCTTCCGGCTCCTTTCTCCCGTGTTCCCTCCATCTTCCCTTTATCTTATTCTGCTTTCCTAGATATCTCCTCTCCCCCATCACCTTTCATGTTGTTTTAACACCAATCCAATCATTACCGCCCCCTCTCAGATGCTCCATCTACTCCTTAGTACTCTCTTCGACCTGTGCCCCGCTTCTCCCCCACCCCCTCCTCCCCTACCCTTCTCTCTCTCTCACTCTCTCTCAGTGGATGTGTCTGAGCCTCCATGCCGAGGCAAAGCCTGACAAAAGACGCACACGAGTGGGGGAACAGCAGCAGTGGAATTGTCCTGGGAGAGGATTGCAAATGCATTTTTGTTTAACCCCGGACAGGACGTCCACAGAAAGCCCATAGAGATATGTAGCTATGGGTTAACGGCATGTTGCTGTGTGAGCGATATCATGGAGATTTATGCCAGCATGGAAGTTTTTACTATCACACAAGACCAACAATGGGCTCAGGAAGCACACGGAGGAATTCAAATCTAGTTTTATATGGGAGAGATGGAAAAATCTGGGCGAAATAAATAGAAAGAAAGAGATCCATGACTTTAGAACTCCTGAACAGAAATCATGTTACACTTTTGTATCACCTGACTTGGACTTTTTTGCGATTCTATCTATATAATCAGTCAATTAATTAAAATACCAAACCTGTAATAACAAATAACATTAATGACTGCAAACATATTCCGTATAATATAAGCTTCCAGAAGGATTTAACATTTCACTTGGTGGGGGTGAGTGCATGTGTGTGTGTGTGTGTGTGTGTGTGTGTGTGTGTGTGTTTGTGTTGATTTTTATGCATGCTAACAGAGTCCAACCAGGCTTTTCTTAATCTCTCCTTATAATGAGTTTTCTCTTTTTTGGTATTGAGATTAATTCTGGGATTGGGCTGTGGCCAATGCAATAGCAGTTAGGTCCCTCTAATCTCCTTAGCCCATAATTCTTAATCAAAACCAAAGTCAGTATTTATTTTTATCATTATCTAATCCGCCACGAACGAGGCCATGGATTATGTTTGGCCGCTGCTCTGAGTCACTGCCTCCCCTGTTCACCATGAGCACCTGAAGAACCTTCCAGAATCTCACCACCTTCATGTCATTCAAGAAACATGAAGACCTCAGAGGTTAGGTGACCTGGAACCCAGAGACGCAGGAGAGATAAAAGACAACATCCAAACAACATCCAACAGACTCATCACTAGACTCTTTTAATGACGATGACCCTAAACATCACACAGGCACGCACGCACACACACGCACACATGTACATGCACACAAAGGAAGAAAAACAACGTATTATGCTAATTAGGCAGCTAATTATTAGATTCAGTCTGATGAAATCGAGTGAAAGAAAATTCATGCAAAGAAATAGAAAATTAGAGCACAAGAAATGTATTTGCCTCCCCACACTTTTACCACAAGCCTTTTTCTACATAAAAAAATACCATTGCTTTGATCTATACGCGCTCTAATTAGATCTCAGTGAATGTATTTTAAGTGCAGAGAGCATCGAGGCATACGAGAGGGATTGCAGGTGCATTACAAAACCAATCCCTCAGCCTTGTCCGTTTCTGTAAGTCCGTAAGAAACAAAAACCCGGTAGGTTGTTTTGAGGAAGCCGGACTCGTTTTCAGACATCTGTCCATCATACGTATAAACATGATTGCCATTAATGACCATAGCCTACATATAGTAAATGCTGCCATCTATCGGTTTCAACGGATTCAACGCCCATTTCTATATGGAATTACTACTGCGCTCATTGTAGCCGATGATATATAGGCCTGGCTTTAGGCCTAGGCAATTTAAACGGACTGCAAATGTAGGCTTACAAAAAAAAAGAAATCGACAAAATATTAAAAGCAAGGCCACTATAAAACTGTCCTAAATTTAAAGAGCGTACAAAAATCAACTAAATAAACAAATAATACAAATTAAAATTAAACTTTACAATATTAAATCTGCACTCACTCTAGTTTAGGATGAGTCGTACAACGTTAAACAAAACACTGTGTATCAAGTCCTAGCCCTTCCCGAAAGTAAAATTCAAGGATGCTTTGTTATTTTTTCTTCTTCCAAGAAGCAATTACAGCAGCGGGTCAGATCGAGCCACGGCATCATGTCCCAGCTATTGCGGCGGGCGGTAGTCAACCAGTGTGGTATGAGCATGTGTCACTCAAAAGCGCGCTTGTGCTATGGACATTTTTGTGCGTTATAGTGTCATCTGAGACATTTAATTGGATCCAGGGTGCTACAGGGGTATAGCTGGACGGCATTATATCAATGCCTGCGCCCTGTTGTGTTGCTAATGCCGTGTTGTGTCGCTAATGCCGCACGGCCGTGGCTCTAATATGTCACCGAGAGCTGCAATAGGCTTGAACCCGCCTGCGCTGCACTCCTGCTCTACGCCAGTGGCTGCCTTCCCAGCAGTGTGGACTACCTACCTTTGTTTTCTCCGAAATACGTGTCGAATGTTCACAAAAAAAAGTGTCAGTGTCACTTTCCTCTCCCAAGCTGAACGGCAAAGTGAAGGCGAGGTCAACTTATTTCAAGCAGAAATACTTTCCCCATTTGCTGGATAACAAATTTGGGACGCGCGCGCTGAGAGAGGGCTTTTCTGGTCGTTAGAGGATCCCGCTCAAATCAGTGTTGAAGACTCAAGTGTATCTACGGACCAGGAGTGAAAGATCCGGACTTTCTACATTGGTGCGGTGTCAGGTAAATACATCAATAAAATAGTTGGTCCTTTTGGCTTAATTTCATCTATCCTGCACAGGATGACACGAAACTAACTTAGGCCTCTCTGTTTGTCAAGATAATGATCCATTTCCTCTATAAGGCTGACGATCACAGTTAATGAATATATTCACATATTCATAAAAAAAAAAAGTATATTATTCACGTTATATGATGTGATATATTACTTTAATTTGTATTGCTATTATTATGATCATAATTATTATTACAATTATTGGCTACTAATCTGTATTATATCTTACAAAAAGCAAGTAATAATAGTATCCACCTTGTGTGACACCGTAGGGTTTGTGTGGGGTTAAGGCAGACACCCACCCTTGATATAAAAAGCCTGTAGGACTACCTTTATCCAGGGGGTCCAAGCCAAAGCCTGGCAACAGTGCCAGCCTTTCAAAGCCCTCTAATTATTTAATCCCAAGTGCAACTCTCAATGCATGATGACACTCTGATGTTGCAGTGTCGGGTGTGTGTGTGTGTGTGTGTGTGTGTGTGTGTGTGTGTGTGTGTGTGTGTGTGTGTGTGTGTGTGTGTGTGTGTGTGTGTGTGTGTAGTAACAATGGTGTATTAACCCACTATAAATGAACACTGCAATCTCTTTTATTATTTCCTCATGCTTTGCATAAAATAAAAATGCTTGATCCGGCCGGGGCTGTTAACACTAATTTAATATGAATATTATAATCATCATGGTTATTAATGTAGTTCCACATTGTCCTGATGATATTGACCATGAGAATCATCTCAGAACCTTTGGGGGTCTTGCCTCCCCCCCTCCTCACGGCCTGTTGTCCCATGAAGGGATAAATGATTAGCTCAACCAGAAGAGTGTCCCCAGACAAATCTGAAGTTCGGATCGCCTTCAGCCTCGACAGCACACAAGGTGAACACACACGCACACACACACAGACACACACACGCGCGCGCGAGTGTACACGCACGCACACACACACACACACACACACACACACACACACACACACACACACACACACACACACACATACACATGCACGCACACACACTCACGCAAACACACACACACACACACACACACGCACGAGCGTACGCGCACACACGCATGTGCGTACGCGCACACACACACACACACACACACACACACACACACACACTCATGCACGCACACACACTCACACACAAGCGCAGACACACACACACACACACACACACACACACACACTCACATGCGCGCACACACACACACACACACTCACACGCAAGCACACACACACACACACTCACACACTCACACACCAACACACAAATATATCCCAGTTGCCACTACCACTACAGTATATTAAAAATAATAATAAAAATTGTGTGGTGAGTGCACAATACATTAACTGATGTGGTCCAGCCCTATTGCAGCATTTCCAGCTATGTGTGGGGACACATGCACTGCATTCTTCCCACCAAAACAGACCTGCAGCCCCTCACACCCTATCACTTTAACTGGGCTCATTCTTCTCCGCCGTGGCGGAGACAGGTGCTCTCATCTATTTCAGTAAGAGCGATGCCTATTACAAACACACTACACACACATGTGTAGTCCCTCCTGCATCTGCGCCCCCCACACACACGCGCGCACACACACACACACACACACACACATACGTATGCACATGCTCCCATGCACAAACACATGCAACCGCACACATACACACACACGCACGCACGCACACACACACACACACCTATGTTGTCCGTCAGGATGCTTCAGTGCAGCGGAGAGAGCCATTGTGTCAGCAGCAGCTGCAGTCCAGCTATACCAGGGTCCGGTTTCCCTTGTAATACTTACCCCGTCCCCCGTCCCCCACCCCCCCATCCCAGCCCGTCCTGCGCCTGATTCACTGTTCAGCTTTTAGAACACTGGCCTGTAGGCCTTTTTAGGAGCAGTTAATACTTAGCATTCCGCCCTGCCCTGTCCCCCACAACGGCCCTGGCCGCACCGGGCCTGCACTTTGTCTCTCAGAAGGACAACTTTTTGGGCTGCCGCAGCCGTTGAGAAACACGACTCAACGACAAATGACGTTCAGCCTATATTTCACTTTCACTTTCAGCCTTGGTTGGTTTGAATTACCAAGGCCTGTCGTAAGCTTGTGTGTCGTCGTAAATCATTTCTTATATTTTTGGCGGAATTAATTCAAGAATAATAATAATACTTTTTGCACATTTTAGTCCAATATCCAATATCATTTAGCAGGCCTGAATGTGAAATTGAAATATTTAATTTAAATATTTTAATATGAATTATAATTTTAAAAAATCCCTGAATCCCCGGTGAGTTCTGGTTCTTGGGCCTCCCTCCAGTATTCGCCCCAGGTTCTGCTGCCCCCTCTCCCCTGGGGCAGGTTCTTGGGGTTCCTGTCTCTTAGGACTCATGTTTCTCGGTGGGTGAAATGAGTCCAGGGATCATCTGCTAGTCCCTCCCTGAATCCATGCCAGGCGTAGTTTTGGACCTTGCTCTGTGTCCATCCCAAGTATATATATATATATACATATCATTCCCTCCATCTTAATTGGCCCCATGACTGCTGGCAGGGGGCCCCTCTAACAACCCTGCTTTTAGAAGGTTGCATCACCGGCCTGGCATAACTGACGCGGCACTTTGCCTTTTGTAGTCTGTCTGTCTGACAGGCTGATTTAGTGTCTTCTGCATGCTCGTCTGTCTGGTTATCTGTCTGGCTTACTGTCCGTGTGTCTTGTCTGTCTGTTTGCTGCCTTGTCTGTCTGTTTGTTTGTGTGTGTGTATGTGTGTGTGTGTGTGTGTGTGTGTGTATGTGTGTGTATGGGTTCCTGTAGGTGTGTGTGTGTGTGTAGGACTATGTGTGACTGGTGTGTGTGTGTGTGTGTGTGTGTGTGTGTGTGTGTGTGTGTGTGTGTGTATGTGTGTGTGGGTTCCTGTAGGTGTGTGTGTGTGTGTGTGGGACTATGTGTGACTGGTGTGTGTGTGTGTATGTGTGTTTGTGGGTTCCTGTAGGTGTGTGTGTGGGACTATGTGTGACTGGTGTGTGTGTGTGGGGGATTGGCATAACTGAAAAGTCAGGTGTCCCAGTTTGTCTGTCTCTCTGCCCGTCTGGCTGGTTTAGTTTTTTCTCTGCCATTCCGTGTCTGTCTGTCTGTCTGTCTGTCTGTCTGTCTGTCTGTCTGCTTGCCTGTGTGTCTGGCCCACCTGTGTGTCTGTCTACCCATGGCCTTTATTTTGTTGTCGTCCTTTGTTGTGTTATTGTGGGTCAGACAGCCTCACGCGTGTCCCGGCTTGTTCCTGAGCTGCGCGTCATTCAGCTGACAAGCCATTAGTGCAGTGGGGCTGGCTGACATGCGGCCCATTTATAAGTACGGCCGGGACCAGCTATGTCCTGGTGTCATGGAGCTCCATACTGTTACACCGGTGGGCCTCTTCTGAGTCACTGGTTCACTGGTTCACTGGAGCGAGGGCACCAGAGACACAAGAAACAATTCAGAGGTCAAACTAATACGGATCCGATCTGTTTTCATGTCTGTGCTGGGAAAATTCATGTATCAAATAAACATGATATTAAACGGATGGAAAGTACTCCTGTTGTGTATATAAGAACACATACTGACTGGTGATCAAGTGGTCACTGTTAGACACTACTATATCATCCAGCAGAATATGTTTTGTGTTTTAGTAGAATATGCACTCAATTTGTATTGAATACTCTTATGTATAGAATGAAGGGAATAACATGCATACGAATAACAGTCTGTCGCTTTATGTTTGATTGGATCCTGTTAGATCGAAACGATGTGGCCGAGCTGTCTCCAAACTTCCCAGACCTGGAACAGAGATTACAGGTACAAATCACTACACTACAATAGAGAGTACAATAGAGATTACAGGTACAAATCACTACACTACAACACAACATGTTCAGACACCATCAGGAGACCTGGAACAGAGATTACAGGTACAAATCACTACACTAGAACAGAGATTACAGGTACAAATCACTACACTACAACACAACGTGTTCAGACACCATCATGAGCTTATACTTTTACTGCAACAGCAGGATATTGGGATGGGATTTAATTAATAATTCGAAATGCATTCTCTCAGAGAAGACCCCCACAGGAAATATTGGATGGGATATTTAGTCTGCGCACTTAGATTTGGTGACCAGATTTCAAATGAAAAAAACAACACATTTATTGAACTGATGCATTATAGGATTTGAAGAAATTAGTTAACAAGGTCAAAAAGGTCAATATTTAAATGTCATTCAGAGCGTCTTATTTCCATAATATGATGTATTACTGAGTAACACGTGGTTATAACGCATGACAAGGATTTTGATTTTATCTGTCAGGGTAAGCACGCTGGTCAACTGTTGGTAGATAGTGGCTAGCTAGCATCAGCCTAGATGAGGAGCGTGATGTTAATGGTTAAAACGTTAAGCCTGCCAGACATTTGATTGATAGTATTCAATGTGAGATTTATCTTTGCTTTTGACAAACATGGAACAGTAAAGCCTCTATGATTATAATATTGACATTACTTGGAAAGGAACTAAAAAGGGGAACCTTTTGTATTTTTATCATTGCGTCGTGGAGTCATATGACCACTAGATGTCACATGTTTCACTTTGTATCGGCTGCATGCATGAGAGGCAGTTGCTGGGTATTGCAAAAAGCATTCAATGTTTATTGGACCGTAAGCAGCGTGTATTTATCTACAATTTCAATGTAGTTACAAGATAAGGTGAGTCTGAATGCGAGCAAGTTATTGTATTGGATATTTTGCTTCCAAACTATAGCGATACAATGATTAAATTCCTTATCTGCCTTTGGCCACCGCCCCTTTAAATGATCTCCACATATCCCACATTCCTGTCTCCAAACAATGACAAGCGATAACCTACCGCCGAGTTGTAAGACTACACCTTCACGCAAAATGTTTTCAAAGATGGGTTACCCCCTCTTACGTGGTTTGGGCAATTATGGTTTTACCACATAGTATTTTTTTCTTTGTAAATGACCATGTGATTGACACCAGGGTGTCTCTCCTCTCGGTGCGTCCCTGCAGCCCGTGCCGCCCTGTGGGGCCCTGAGGGAGAGCGTTCACGTGTACAGAGAGCACTGCAAGATGGCCCGGGAGTTCCACCAGGTCAAACATGACATCGCCCTGCTGGAGGAGCGCAAGTGAGGGGCTCTCTATCTCTGTATCTCATCGCTCTATCTCTATATCTCTATATCTGTATGTGTGTATATATATATAGGTCAAACACGACATCACCCTGCTGGAGGAGCGCAAGTGAGGGGCTCTCTATCGCTCTCTATATCTCTATAGCTCTCTATCTGTGTATATATATCTCTATAGCTCTCTATCTGTGTATATATCGCTCTATCTCTATAGCTCTATCTGTGTATATATATCGCTCTATCTCTATAGCTCTCTATCTGTGTATATCTCTATAGCTCTCTATCTGTGTATATATATCGCTCTATCTCTATAGCTCTCTATCTGTGTATATATTGCTCTATCTCTATATCTCTATCTGTATGTGTATATATATATATAGGTCAAACACGACATCGCCCTGCTGGAGGAGCGAGTGAGGGGCTCTCTATCGCTCTATCTCTATATCTCTATATATGTATGTATATATATCGCTCTATCTCTATATCTCTCTATCTGTATGTGTATATATATCTGTCTATCTCTCTATCTGTATATATATCTGTATCTCTATCGCTCTATCTCTCTATCTGTATATATATATCTGTCTATCTCTCTATCGCTCTATCTCTATATATCTCTATCTGTATATATGTCTATCTCTCTATCGCTCTATCTCTATATATCTATCTGTATATATCTGTCTATCGCTATATATATCTATCTGTATGTATCGCTCTATATCTCTCTATCTGTATGTATATATGTCTATCTCTCTATTGATCTATATCTATATCTATATATCTCTATCTGTGTGTGTGTATATATATATATATATATATATATCGCTCTATATCTCTCTATCTGTATGTATACATATATGTCTATCTCTCTATTGATCTAGCTCTATATCTATATATCTCTATCTGTGTGTATATATATATCTGTCTATCTCTCTATTGCTCTATCTCTATATCTTTCTATCTGTATATATATATATATATATATGCCTATCTGTCTATCTCACTATCTATATCTTTCTATCAGTATATATATATCTGTCTATCTCACTATCTCTATATCTTTCTATCTGTATATATATATATATCTGCCTATCTCTATATCTTTCTATCTGTATTTATATATATCTGTCTAACTGTCTATCTCTATCTTTCTCTCTGCCTCTCTATCTTTCTATCTATCTATCTATCTATCTATCTATCTATCTCTCTCTCTCTCTCTCTCTCAATCTATGTCTGTCTGTCTGTCTGACTGTCTATCAATCTATCTATCTATCTATCTACCGTCTCTGTCTATCTATCTCTGTCTATATGTCTGTCTGTCATTCTGTCTGTCTATCTATTTATCTATCTCTCCGTCTGTCGGTCTGTATGTCTGCCTTTCTATCTGTCTGTCCGTCTGTCTGTCTGTCTGTCGGTTGACCGGACCCTTTGCATGTGAACAGTAAATACGGTACAAGGCGCTACGACCGCGGCTCTGTCCCACTCTACCAATAATAAAACAATTACGCTGGCAGGGCTCTGGTTTCATACACATGTCAGGGGCCTTATGGGGCAGCACTTGTCTCCTTGTCCAGCATGTCACGTCATATCCCCGCATAAAGACATGTCTCTGCACATGGCCCCTGGCGCACTGCCACGGTACTCTGCCTCTCTCACATACCCCCTGTCTCTCTCGCTCTCTATCTGTCTTTCACACACACACACACACACACACACACACACACACACACAGGCTAACACACACACAGGCTAACACACACACACGCACACACACATTCACGCAACCACACACACACACACACACAAACAAACGTACACATGTACGCACGCACACACACACACACACACACACACACAAACACACACACATACGCACACACACATACACACACACACACACACACACACAATGTCTCCACGCCGTCCCACGTGTCCTCTGCAGCTGTGGGTAGTCTTAGTGGAGGCAGTTTCAAGGCCCTGCGGTGATCCCACTCACACACACACACACCCCTCCAGTGTTACTAAATAGAGCCACCAGTGGCCCGGCCAGGCTCCAACTTAACATTCAGAGAAAACAATAACAATTCATAAATAAAAAATTCATGGACGTTTTTTTTTTTTTTTTTAATAAAATGAAAAAGAAAATCATACTGTGGTCGCTAAGCAACGGCACGTCGCTTCTGTGAGAACCGCTATTACTGTGAGAGGAATTCTGTTTACCGTAACAGTGACAAATATTCAACAACATGCGCGCTCAGTCTCAGGCATCTAGATAGATAGCACCCGTCATCCACTGGACTCAAAGGCACCGCGGGACAGAGCACTGTCAACCGCTTCCCCAGCGGTCCCGGAGCTCGGAGGGCTCTTCTGAGCAGGACATCCTCAGCCACCACCTCTGCTCCGCCCGGGCCTCTCCTCCTCAGGATAATCAGCGGCGCCGTGTCAACCGGCTCAAGCTGAATAGACCGTTTGTCACCTGTGCCAGCTTAGCCACGTAAAAACTGTTAGGAGTCGTGCCACTGTCTAATTTGAGCTTCATTTAATAAAAAAAGGAGAGTGTGTCGTGCCTATTTGAATAGCCTGCCGTGTTGTCGGCAAGTGTAGCTGTATGTCACTGTAGTTGACTTGTGCTAGACCTTCAGGAGAAGTGCTTCCATTTTCATTTCTATCCCCTACCTCGACTTGGGGCAGTAAGACATCAAAGTGCTGCACTTGGCTGTTGAGGCTGGTGGAATACTTTAGAAGCTGCTCAGTCTACCCAAAAGTATTCTTTAGACTTGATTGATGAAAAATTGTAGCTCATTTATTTTCTAGCTCAATAGAAATGTACTTTTATGGAAGGATCCAGACGCATCCAGTCTGTTTTGGCAGCTTCCTCAGTCTACACAGCAGAGTAAAGAGGTGCCAAAATGAAAAGTTGCAGTCTGATCTATTGAAGATATGATATGAATGCAAGGAAGAGAAATGGATGTGTCATTTAAACATGACACGAAAGGGCTGTGCTATTGAAGACATGATATGAATGTAAGGAAGAGAAATGCATGTGTCATTTAAACATGACACGAAAGGGCTGTGGTTTATCCAGCTCTGGGAAGGGGGAAGTACTGATTGTAGATAAGGGCCTGATGACTCATAGAATGAAGACACCCTTGCACTCAGTCAAGAGTACGGCTTGAAATGCTGCAATCCTGGAATCATTTTGTATTATTTACTTTCTCTTTCTTTACCCACACTTTTAATCCTGTAAGTTTGCCGTGATTTCCACGTGTCAATAATACGTTTCACAGTCGTGCGCAGCAGTCATTCACACCAAAATCCAAACACGCCGCTAGGGAAGGCACATTTCACGATTCACTATAAACTATGCAAAGGATGTGTTGATACAGGTACAGACATATTTGTTTACACATTTGCGATGGCTGAGTCACATGGCAGTGCTGAGAAATCTGTCGGGGTGTCAGATAACAACGTGTGGCGATGCTCAAAGGAAAATCATGATAATATCAACAGTGGTGACCCATGGGTGCTGTCAAATGTTAAACACAACATTTCTCCCTTGGCCTCTCATGTCACTAAGCTATCACTGTTTATTTATTTGTTTTAAAATACAACCGAAGATCAGTCAGTAAGTGTAATCAGATTAGCACCCTGTAAAAGGCTGGCCGTAAAGCACACGCTGTGAGATAAGATTTGAGTTTGCGAATGTTGTGTATGACAGGGTCAAATTGAAGTCACATTATAACAGGAAACCGAGAAATACGTGGTGATGAACAGAGAATACCTTACATATAACCGCTTTCATTGTTTTGCTTTACAAAATGCACACACAGACACACACACACACAAACTGGTACTCAGGGATTTGTTTGACCTTCTCTGCTCTCATTTAACTTAAATGAAAATAAATGAACAAACATGCTGAGGTGGCTGAAGATCTATTCATGTCATGCCGACACTACATTACGAAATGAGAGCATTACCCAACAGAAAATTGTGAAAGAGCCGCAAACAACACTGGGCTTCGCTGTTATGTTTGAAACGTATACAAAAAAAACTGCAGACTCCTTATTCTGCTGTTTAGCAGCTATATTAGCAGCTATTCGCTGTTTGCCATTATGAGTTTGCTTACAAGGGGTTAGATTTACTGACAGCTACTATACACGTTCTCCTGGCTGGCAGTGCGCCACACACAGTCTCTACCCGTCACAGTCCAAAGTGCCCTCATGTGTCTTCTGGGTATACGCCGGGTCAGCTCATTTGATCAAGACCAGGTGCCTACAGGAAGTTTGTTCTTTTAATAATTACACTTCATTATACCAGCGGGAGCCAGTATGGTTATCGGGGGGAGGGTGGGGGGGGGGGGGGGGGGACTCTCTGTTCACCCTGCTGGGTAGACTATAGGCCAAAGTGTGTTGCCTCTTTAAGAACTGTACTGTACTATCGACTCTTGATTCCATGTATGATTCAACTGTTCCTCTCGCTGTGCCTCCTGTGTGTTTCTGGGGTGGCTTCCCCCTCACCTCAAGGCGCAAGCTCCTGGCCGAGCTGGTGGAGGACGACCAGGTGGCCCTGGAGATCGCCCGTCTGGAGGAGGAGTTTGAGCTCCTCACCGAGGAGAACCGCGCCCTGGCGTCGGTCCACGCGGCGCGCGCCCAGCAGCTGGAGGGCCTCTGGCTGACGGATCAAACGGGGCCGGAAGACTCGTGACCTTTGACCCGCAAAGGAGAGATGAATGACGTCACCAGACATCCCCGCTGATTTCCAGAAATGTTGGGCCTGATTACAGACAAAGCGTGAGAGAGGGAGAGAGAGAGAGAGAGAGAGAGAGAGAGAGAGAGAGAGAGAGTGAAAGAGAGAGAGAGCAAGAGAGTGGAAAGAGAGAGCGAGAGAGAGAGAGAGTGAAAGAGAGAGAGAGCAAGAGAGTGGAAAGAGAGAGAGAGAGAGACCATATTTCTCATGTGTATGAACCAAGGATACAATAATACAATGTAGTGTTTTGTTTTTCTTCAATTGTAATGAACTACATGGTTTCACACAACTTAGAACTGGACAGTGGAGTGTTAAACATCCCAATCCCATGCAGGTGCAAGACTCAGCCCCTTGTTATCGCACGGTTGTTGTTGTCTTTTGTATAACTGCCCCTGAGACACTTGTCACTGGTTCCCTGGAAATGTTAGGGTTTTTAACTTCCCAATGTAGCAAGATGTGGTGCAAATGTGTTGTAGGACGCCATTTTCCTCACCCAAGCTATTGGCTATGCATTTATAAGACTTTTGACTTCCTGATGTGGCAGCACTTATTTAAAAACCACAAGCACAACGGCAGGGATAAGATATCATAATCAAACAGGAACAGTAGAGGCAACAGGGGGCTATCGTAAACGTCCTACCTTTAAGTGAATGTTTGTTTTTGGACATAGGCGTGAGCCTCCCAGCAGAGGAAGTCACCACATGACAAACTGGCGTATATTCCTCTTCTATAAATAAAGTCAATTGTATTGTACAATGGATGGTTGGCGTTGGGGCTTTTTTTTCGTTGAGGAGAATTGGTTTGTTGTTGTATGCTTCACGACCACATTGCTCACTAAGCAACTGTCTTGGAAACGGGAACCATTTTTCTGGGCATATTAGATGAGCTCACTCATGGTGAATGGATGTCCTTATTGGCCAGCTATGCTGTTCCTCCTTAACTCATCTGGCAGGCAAATCATGTGATGTTCTGTTGCGCAAAGAATGTTACACTCACATACTGTGTGTGTGTGTGTGTGTGTGTGTGTGTGTGTGTGTGTGTGTGCACACGTATGGGTTTCTATGTGGATTTGTGTTTGTGTATGCTTGCTTGTGTGTGTGTGTGTGTGTGTGTGCTTGCGTGTGTGTGTGTGTGTGTGTTTGTATGTGTGCTTGTGTGCGTGGGTGTGTGTGTGGCAGTGTTCATGTCCTTTTACTTTATTGGTTGCATCATACATACTTAAAATCAGGCTTAATAAAATGTCATAATGTCAGTTTCCAAGGTAAACTCAATAAACATTACTGTGTAATGACATAGATGGTAAACACATACATTTCCTGTCAATTCATCTTACATAACATAACTCAATCAGAGTTTATGGACTCGTATTTTACATCGGCCGAGTCCAGACATGAGCGAGGCTGTAAACTATAAACAAGAATGAGAGCGGCAGTGTGAGAGAGCTGGAAAGAGAGTGTGAGAGAGTGAGAGAGGGAGTTTGAAAGGAAGTGAGAAAGGGAGAGAGTGAGAAAGAGTTTGAAGGGGAGTGAGAGAGGGGGGAAGTGTGAAAATGTGAAAGATTGAGGGAAAGTTTGAGAGAGATCATTTGAAAAAATGAGAAGGGGGCAGTGAGAGAGAGAGAGAGAGAGATAGATAGTTTGAAACTGATTGAGAGAGGTGGAGAGAGAGAGAGAGTTCGAAACAGACAGGAGAGGAAGAACATACCACAAGAGAAGAGTGGCAGGTAATTTTCTCTGACGACAATGCAGCCAACTATCACTGAAGCTGGATTCCCTGACGGAAAGCCACTTAAAAGATACCATTATTAAGTATAATGAGCTCTGTTCTTCTCAACCCACGACAGGTCAGTTGGGTCATTTCACCCACTTTGTACACAAGATTAACAGTAGACCATTTTGTCTCAGTAAATTCATCTCAAATAATTTACTCTACAATTCTATTCTTAACTATTCGTTTGCGACTCGTCTTCGTTTTAGATTTGTATCTTCAGTCTTCAGGTTTTTTTTTAATCTACTTGCTGAAAGGTAAATGTATTGAAGAGTTTACGCGTGTTTAAGCCTCTTCATTTACTGGATGGATTCAAGGGCGGGACTGGGAACAGACGGGAACTGCTTTCTCATCCTTAATCAGCAGGCGTGCATGACTCAGCACTGGTGTTGCAACACACTCAGACGCACACGCACAAACACGCAGGCACACACACACACACACACACACACACACACACACTCAATCTAGCTCTCTCTTGTCCCTCCCTCCACCACCACCCTCTTTCTCCCTCTCTCTCTCTCTCTCCCTCTCTCTCTCTCTCTCTCTCTCTCTCTCTCTCTCTCTCTCTCTCTCTCTTTGCTCCCTCCCTGCATATTCTGACACACATCAATGCATGGCATGTTGGTTCACTCAGGAAACTCATGTTTAGTTAGTAGTTGTAGACTATTTGTGACATGGCCCTCCCGTCCTGTCGGACCGCATTGCGTTCTTGAGAGTTATTGTTGATTGTTTGGCGTGTAGTGTGTCTACACAACGGGGACTGTTGACCGCGACGCTTCACACTTGACTCGGCGTCACTCTCGTAAGGTATGCAGGATTTTGAACTAACTTTTACCTGTTGGTTTTAGCTCAAGGTTCACCTCTGCCCATGTAGGCTGTACACGGTTTCAGTGGGCAGTCTTCCAGATATTTGTTGGGTAGTGTTCAATGAGTAACTGTGTGTGTGTGTGTGTGTGTTTTAGTTTTTGTCTATTTTTTTTTGTCTCTGTCTGTCTGTGTATGTGTGTCTTTTTGTGTGTTATCTGGAATATTCAGTCTGTGTGTGTGGAAGTGAGTGTGTGTGTGTGTGTGTGTGTGTGTGTAATTGTGCCAACAACCCAACCATCTATTTTGTGCATGTGCCTGCGTGTGTGTGTATGTGTGTATGTCTATGTGTGTGTGTGTGTGTGTGTATGTCTATGTGTGTGTGTGTGTGTGTATGTCTATGTGTGTATGCGTGCATGTGTACGCGTGTGTTTGCCCCACCAAACCTAACCATGCACTTCATTTGCTACGTGCGTGCGCGTGCTCGCGCGTGCAGACGTCGCTGGCCGCCATGCCTCTGGCGGCAGACTCCCCCCGGTCGTCCGTGTTCACCTTTGAGTCGCGGACCCACTGCCTGAACGTGCTGGGCCGCCTGGACGAGCAGCGCCATGGCGACCACCTCTGCGACGTCACGGTGGAGGTGGACGGCCAGAGCTTCAGGGCGCACCGCGCCGTGCTCACCGCCTGCAGCGAGTACTTCGCCAGCGCCATCTCCAAGTACGCCCGCCACGGAGCGGCGCTCACTCTGCCCCGGGAGGTGAGATAAGGGGCCCGCTTATGACGGGAGCGTAGCGCTATCTCAGCGTTGGTTAAACAATGGGGGCCGGCCTTGGCTTTGGTCAAACATATGGTATTTTACACACACACACACACACACACACACACACACACACACACCTGTGAACATGGCGGCAGGTGCAAGAGAGGTCAAGAGCGTGGACAGGCCGGCTGTGAGGCCTGCTACAGTTAGAGTGCAGTGCACTGGAATATCGCTGGAACGCTGTAGGCTGTAGGCTGTAGGCTGATGAGTTAAAGTTCACACAGTAACAGAAAAGAGCCCTGGATTCATGTGGTTAATGTAGAATGAGAATTTCTTTCACGTTTGTTGGGTTCTTTCTGTTCCGTTCGTTGGTCAAACCCATGAATGACTTATGCATGTGACCATGTGTGTCTGGTGTGCTTATCCAAACAGGTGACAGCTGCCGGCTTTGAACCTCTTCTGAAATTCGCCTACACATCCAAACTCCTCTTCAGTAAGCAAGATGTCCTTGAAGTACGCAGCGCAGCATCCACTCTGGGATTCAGAGATTTGGACAAAACCTGTTTTGATTTTCTGCTGCCAAAGTTCTTCAACAGCGGCAGGAGCTCTGCGCCGTTTCCCAGGAAGATATGTTGCAAGAAGAAATGCAAGAAGCAGCAGTCAAAGGAAGACGATCGCCTGCAGGGAAGCAAAAACAAAACAAAACCAGCATCTGATTCGTCCTCCGACCAGGAAGTTGGCGGGATGGACAACCAACCAGGAATCCGTCATACAGGAATTAAGAAAAGCCGAACAATCCCAACTTCTGGGACAGACAAACAATCCGAGGAGACAAATGCCTATTTTCTGCAATGTCCAAAGTACCGCAAGTTCCAGCTGGCTTGTTGCACAGACAGAACCCTGGGCCTCCCAGGCGGGACCAATGTTCCCCTCTCTGGTCACGACAGTCGTGGCTGTGAGGACCAGAGAGAGAGCGGGGTCGCGAACCCTGCAAAAACGGATGCTGCGCATCGCGGTGGTTCCGTGAATGCCGCAAAAGAGGAACAATCTCACGCAGAATCGCAGGAGTCGACCGAAAGCCGACCGAGCGATGAGCTAGTGGTGGACGATGATGTGGAAGCTCAACGGAACCAGGGCGACGGCGAGCAGGGGGGACAGCCGGTGGGGGCCGTGGGCCGGGAGGCTGCTGTTGACGCTGGGTCTTCTGGGACCACAGCATGCCTCAGAGACACCTCCAAAGAGGGCAGTTCTACCACGGGTCAGACGTTACCGGGGTTAACATTACACCATCCTCTTCCTGGACGGTCCATTAGAGAGGACCGTTCTGGCACGGAACGGCGCGTAGGGTCAGCGGAGACGTCCGTCGCGGAGGTCGAGGTGGACCGCAGGAACCATAGAGCGGTCCTACCTGTGGCCAGCCGCTTGAAGGCAGAGGAAGAGAGGTCCACAGGTGAAGAGGAGACGGGCTCGGTGAAACGCGAGGCGGACCTCGGCCGGACGGGGAAGGGAGACTCTTCGGTGGGAGAGGCTCATGAGGACGGGGCACGAGAGAGGAGCAGGGTGGAGATGGAGGTGGCCAGGCATCTGGCGGAGGGAATGTTGCCAGGCCTTCCTCCCTTACCGCTCCCCCACTCGGGTCACTATCCAGGCATAGGGAGCTCCTCGCTGGACCGGCCGAGAGTCCCGGTCCACCCCGGTGTGGGATCCACCTGCTGCCTGTTCCTGCGGGGCCTGGCGCCGGACAAAGGGGAACGCCAGGTGGCGGAGGGGGCCGTGTCGTCGTTTGAGAGCGAGGGGGTGTGTCCGTCACAACGGCGCCCCCCCTCTGTGTCGCCGCTCAACTCGACGGAAGAGGTCGACTCGGAAACGGAAACGGAGGGCGATGACTCGTTTGCGCAGGAGAAGGCCCGACAGGTGAGCTCTCTGATATACTGTATGTTTTTAATGATGTGTCGTTGGAAAATGTGCCTTTTGAACCTCTGAAAACAATTGACACACATTAATTTGAGATGCTTCCTTTTTTTTTCCCTTTTCTCTATGCCACATGTTGGGTTTATAGAGAGGTCAGTGTATCTTAAAAATGTAAATTCACCATGACTTCATTTGTTACATCATCCGTTTACTGTGTTTACTGGCAATAAGAGGAGGAACAAACTCAACATTCGCCCATGTGAATGGCTGTAGTGTTCAAAGTTAATGATTTTCCTTTTAGTACTGGTATGTACTGGTGTGTGGTGTGTGTGTATGTGTGTGTGTGTGTGTGTGTGTGTGTGTGTGTAGCATCATCCCATGTTTTTCTTTATGACCCCAAAAGATATTTGACAAATGACAAATATGTCATTCGTAATAATTATCGCCAAACTATTTTAATGAGGAACAAATGTTTTGTTTTTCATTTCCTAATCTCCTGCAATTGACTGCATGGTGACTTAAACATTTGCTCTCATTGTGGACATCTGAAAGCAGCAATGACACTTTTCAAACAACACACCCTACACATTACACACAAGCTACACTTTTTGCTTCACCCCTTCCATAACAACGCGCTCAAGACTCTCGTGTGTCGTCCACACGCAGGTGCAGCTGCCCTTCTCCCTGGACTGGGTGGTCAACCTGAACAAGAACGACTTCCAGCAGCTGCTGAAGAAGCAGACCCTGAACCTGGAGCAGCAGGAGTTTGTCCACGACATGCGTCGCCGCAGCAAGAACCGCATGGCGGCGCAGCGCTGCCGGAAGAGGAAGCTCGACTGCATCTACAACCTGGAGTTGGAGATCAACAAACTGGTGAAACCTTTGTGCTGTTTGTATATATGACTCCAAGACAAAAACCCAGGCTTAAGGTTCAGTTATGGTTCCACGTCGACGCAACGCGACGACCGCGCAGACGCTTCGCCGCGGTCGTGAACCTGTTTTGGTTCTGCGCCGGGCTTTAGTTAGTGGACCAATCACAGCCCTTTGCTGCTGCGTCGCCTTCGACGCAAGGATACAGTTTATGGGAGGGCGCACGTCAGGCCCTTGCTGTGGACGCAAGGAGGGTCCGCAAGGACGTAACGGGTCCGTAAAGCCCCTTGCGTTGCGTCGTCGTGGAACCATAATCTGACCTTTAGAGTCCAAAGCGCCCCCTCGGCGGTTGGGGAGGTGGGTTGGACTCTAGGCCTGGGCTTTTTGAAAGATTAACTTTTCTCAAGATAGACTTTTTCTCAAGTCTACCTTTAATTATTGGGCAACATAAAAATCAATGCGTGCGTGTATGTTTCTGTTGTTTGTTGTGTCTTGGTGACGATGGCCACAGAGGACAGAGAGACAGAGGATGCTGGCTGAGCAGAGTCGACTCCGACAGCTGAAGATGAAGTCATGGCACACCGTGTCGGCGTTGTGCGACAAGATCTGCAGCGAGGCCAGCCTGATGCCGGAGCAGCTGCAGGTCTTGGCCAAGTACACCACGGCAGACTGCCCCTTTGCCTCCTTGATTCCCTGCCTGGACAACGCCCTCTCCGGGCCCGCACCGTCACCACAGGCCCAGGCTTCGTTGTCGGCCTGTGCTTCAGACCTTGCTGCGGATGAGGCCTATAGTCGGCGTTCGACAATCCCTGGCAGTGACGCGTACAGCAGGGAAGAAGAATCTTTGGAGGACGCTACGGGCCCTTAAAGGAGTCAGAAGAAGCCTTTGAGTACTTGCACACTCAAAGGGAACCAGGCTTGTGTTTGGAGAAGCCGGATATCAGATTTTTCGCACAGGACAAATAACTTATTCCAAATACTGAATACAGACAGCAGGATTGTCTGGTGGTTATTATGGTGCTTGACTCCCAGCCAAAAGGGTTCTGGGTTTGATCCCCAATGTCCAGAGTCTGCCCGTAGCCATCGCATCAATCCCATAAATCCCCTACACTCGTAAATCACCAACCCAGGTATTACAGTTTTGTAAGTCAAACACTCTCACACTGTCTCCACAGAACAATGTCTTAGGCGAACTACGACAAACAATACCTCTCGCAACGTTTTCCGTCCTCATTCTGGAACATCTTGAATGAGCCGCACAATACACAGGCGCTAAAATTGCTTTATAACTGCAGCTAGACAAAACGGACGGCTCTCCGTGGTCACGCCGTGTTGCTTCGACGCCGCATGTTTTCATGTTTCATTGCGGTTCGCTCTCCGTTGGCCACACAGCCGGCCCCAGTGACTCAGCTGTTCAGGGAGAAACCAACGTTTGCCCACACAACGGCAGTATGATGTCTTGTGTGAAGGTATTTTTCATGAAAGGACAATTCTTTTATAATTGTATAATTAAGGCTTTGCCTTTGTTGACATATCTCCAAGTGTTTTGGGAAATACGGTTCTTTTTTATCGGACAATTGAAGTATAAGATGTCCCTTTTTTATTTTGGTTGTAAAATACTAAGGAAGTAAATAGGTCTATGTGTTCATTCCTTTTCTACTTTACTTTATTTTATTTTATTTTATTTACCTTTTTTCTTTCTAGTTTGTTGTATTGATTTGTCGGTTGATTTGTTTTCGCCATGGTTACATCACCTCAGACACACTCACACTTGATTCACATTTGTATTGATATGCAAACTTTTTGATAGCCCTATCAAACCAAAAGTCAGCTTTATGCTATCCACGTTGAAAGTTCATAATCAAAGAAGATTTTTTTTTAATCGTTTATAGTTGTTAATAATCATAATGTTTTTATAATAGGATTTGTATTTTTGACTATGTGCTGATAGTGTTTGCTGATAATGTGCTTTAACACCAAAAATAAAAATCTAAATAATGTACTCGTGGGGTTGGTAAAAGCCTTATTAGTCAATATAAACTATGGTTTCAAGGAGTCGAGATTTTTTTTGTTGTTTTCAACTAAAACGGGGTGTGTGTGAGCAATGTTTAAAGAATTCGTTGTAGGTCAACTGTAATTTAACATATCGGCAAAGCTTTAAGCCACCCATGCCCTCTAGTGGTTAAAATACATAGAAGAAAAACATGAAAGAATATTAGAATTATACATTTATATATGTGACACATATCAAATATATGTTATAGCCTTTATAGGCCTATATAAAATATATATATAATAATAGGCCTATGTTTACTCCATATATCAACCAGCCCACTGCTGTAGACTGTCCGCTATTGGCCATAGTATGTAATCATTCTTTCAGTGTTCGAAGGTACACTGCCATGTAAACAAGCAAACCCAAAGGCTCTCAGAATCAATCTAGTTATGATCATCTGACGTATATACGAATATATTTAAAAGTCAACCCTTGACCATTGAAAATCCAACACATACCGTTTGACTTACCTCTACCAGCATTCTATTCTCACCAGCTTTCAGTGAGCCTGCAGCAAAGCCTGGATCAGGGGGTCAGCGGTCAAGAGTTTCACCAATAGATGTTGGTAAAAGTGAATAAAAATACAGAGGTAACAATGTCTCTGTAAGGGTCACCCCTAGATAAACACAAATACTGTAGTAGTGTAGTGTGGTAGTGTTGGTGTGAAGACTAAAATCAGTTCATGTTAATGCTCACCTTTTCTGTGTGTTTGAGTGTGTGTTCATGCATTAACGCATGCGTGTGCGTTGAGGTGTGGGACATGATACTCACTCAGTTGTTCGACCACTAGAAGGAATGACATTGTCCACCAAGTGCTCTGACCCCAACAGCAGACAGATGGCGCTGCATACCACTGCAAGTGAGCGATAGGGAAGGCAGTACAGAGGCCGACCACCAGATGGTGCTCATGTGGGACATCTGTTTATACCCGACGGGTTATTTCAATACTCTTGTAATTTCGATGTCACCTCGGGCATGTTCTAGGAATAATACAATACAACACCGAAGTATGGACTGCGTTCTGCATACTACACTGCACTACTGTCTCATTACAACGTTGCGGGTTTCTTCTTTTTTTTTGCCGCCCTTTGCACTTTCTTCTTCACCCTTACATGACCTACATTTCTTTCTTACTGTTTGCTGCTATTCGCCACCTTTATCATCTTCCCGCCTTCGCGCGCTGTCTCCGTGCCAACGCGTGGGTGGTTTCTGTGCGCGTGGTTCTGGAGTCCAAGCAACAGATTATAGATTCTCTTAGTTATAGATTCTCTGTTATTTACAGATCATAGATTCGGTTGGTTATATACAGAACACGTATTTTGTTGGTTACATACAGACTATACATTGTGTGTTATAGTATTGTCATGCCAAGATCGACACGACAGTACACATGATGAAAGAAGGAACAAAAAAAGGAATGAAAGATGGAAAGGGCGAATGAGGGAAGGAACGATAAGTGCGTAGTGGTAGTGAGGAGTGTGTGTGTGTGTTAAGATCAGGCAACACTAGTGTATCTAAATCTAATCCCTGAGGAAAGGAATCATCCATCCAGTCAGTCATGTGGCTTCCTAATGAGAACCTGGGAGTCCTGGATCAAAGTGACTCCTTTACGAGACACACACACACACACACACACACACATACCACACACACACACACACACACACACACACACACACACACACACATACCACACACACACACACACACACACACACATACCACACACACACACACACACACACACACATACCACACACACACACACACACACACAAACACACACATAGCACACACACACACACACACACACACACACACACTCATACCACACACACACACACACACACACACACACACACATAGCACACACACGCATGCACACACAGATGCAGGCATAAATGCACAGACAAACGGATTCGGAAAAAAGGCACACACACACACATGCGTGTGCACACACAAACCTACACACATTCTCAAAGGCATTCATGGACACACGCACATACGCACACAAACACCATCGTTTTATGATCAGGCTTGACGTTTAAAGTCCTTCTCCATGAATAATGAGAAACACTCACTACAATACCCACTACCTACTACATACCAACGACGACTATAGCGTGCCTCGACTGAGATGCAACATCAGCATGTTTAGAGAGTGAAGTGAAGAGAGAGGATGAGAGGCACCCAGAAGAGAGGAAGATAAGAGGAAGGGAAAATCCATGCACTCTTTTTTTGGCCAAGGAGGTTGGATGAAGGTTCCATGTCTCAGCTCTGGGGTAGAGCCCGGTGGAGTTTATGTAACGTCTGTGAATCACAGGGACAAGAACGCAGGAACTGAGTTTAGCGGGCAGGAGAGGAGCGGAGCTTTGTGAGGACTGGGCTGTATGATGTGGCATAGGGGGAGATATAGGGGCTGAGAGATAAAGGATGAACAAGGAGGAGCAGAGAAGGAGCAGGGAGGTTCAAGTAAGCGCACTGTCACAGAAGCCATTGTGTGTTTATACTGTACTTACTTTACATTACTCTACTATACTACACCATGCAAAAAAAACAAAAACAAAATGTAAACTATAACTATACTAAATCACCTACATGGATACAGAAAGATGGCTTTATTAGGACCATAAAATCATTTAATCCACAAGCAAACAGTAAACATCAATTTTGTTTTTATCTATAAATAAAATATGGCTGGGTTAATTAAAAATAAATAAACAGTAAAGCTTTTCTTGTTATCTTATGACGAGAGGGAGCCCAACTTGGAAACTCAAGAGGTGAAATGGCGGGCATCGGTGGAGATACGCATCTCCATCTTTGAAATACTGACGTAATTGATGTCTGCTGATGACCAGCGGTTGTACAACGTGAACATCTTTATTGAGTCCACAATGAAACGGTCTGCTGAGGTTTTATCTTCGTGATGATATTATCCTACTCAATACAATACTTAGTGGAGAATAATAATGCACCCTGGGTCAGACCACAGCGGCCTGCGGTCTGACATTACATTACGTTTGTTGGGGAGGGCCGTCATTTTCATTTTGCACAAAGCCACGGTCACTTCTGGAACCTGCTGGTTAGACTTAAGTCCATCTTTAAATAACTCTTATCAACAACACATGGAACTATTTCAAATATATAACATTTTTAAACATAAATATTTCAGAGGATAAATGCATCCATAAAAACACTGTAATGTGCAAACATAAACACAGGTGGACATTTGTAGACGGGGGATTAGTCCATTGAATGTGCGTCCAAGAAACCGAGGAACGTTCTGGAAGGACAGAGCGTGTACTTTTGCTGGTCTCCCGATAAAGACACAGAAGGAGCCAAGCAGGGGGCGGACGACACGACGGAACCAAACACCACTCAGACGGGAGTGCATGCGGGAATTAATAGGGAAATGCTTCTCCAATATTTTCCATTGTTCCAGTGCATTGCACCTACGGTGAAATATGGTGAATCTCTCTCTCCCTCTGTCTCTCTCTCTCCTCCTCTCTCTCCCTCTGTCTCTCCCTCTCTCTCCTCCTCTCTCTCTCTCCCTCTGTCTCTCTCTCCTCCTCTCCTCCTCCTCTCTCTCTCCCTCTGTCTGTCCCTCTCTCTCTCTCTGTCCCTCTCTCTCTCTCCCTCTGTCTCTCTCTCCTCCTCTCTCCTCCTCCTCCTCTCTCTCTCCCTGTCCCTCTCTCTCTCTCCTCCTCTCTCTCCTTCTGTCTCTCCCTCTGTCTCTCTCTCTCTCTCTAGGGTTTGAAGCAGCCAGAGCAGAGACTCTCGCTGTGGGAGCCTAGCTGCGGTGAGATGGTGTCTGGCACTACGGATTTGAGGATGTCGTGCTCTGTGGCCATGATGTGCTTCACCAGGAAGTTGGCCGCCTCGTTGATGTTGGTGTTGTCCTGAGGGAGAAACGGTGGAAGTTCAGATTTCAGAGCTTTGTCCACAGTTCATATCTTAAACATAATTTTTTTCTGTTATGTTATCTGTTGATTGTGGATGTTCTCGGATTTATCTTTTATTTTGTCTATTCAATTCTACACAGCTTCTGACTAAATAAAGATAATGTATTTGGCAACAACAGAGGTTATTATCCCTCTCTCTTTGGTAGGCTATAGACGGCTGCACGAGCCTTTAAGCTGCAGCCCGTTCGCACTGGCATTTTCTCTCCACAGCTTTGGAGAGTGTTGATTGAGCTTTTGGTGGCTGATGGATTTCCTCTTTAGACATTTGAAGAAAAGTGAGGGCTGCAGTGAAAAATAAGTTGCAAAGTTTCCCAATTTAACCAATTTTGCCCCATGAGATTATGCCGCCAAATCTTGTGGAATGCATTCAAAACCTGAAATCGATTACCATTATCAGAGTCAGAGTAGCTGACGTTACCATTTACCTGGACAGATGAATATTAGATCAAAAATGTATTGAACATAACGGGCAGTTAAATATGACTGGCAGTTGAATTTAACTGCCAGTTATTGAGGTCGAGCCAGTCACATGTTCAAAAGGTGGATAGGTTGCCCTACAGTTTGTGGTCATTTATCATGTGTGTCGTTTAGTGTTGCTGAACAGTGTGAACAAACCTCGACATACCGTTAACCGTGTATTGGGGGAAAGTTACAGGAGTCATATAAACAACTTTACTGACAACTTCCAAACACGATGTCTGTACAGCTTCGCTCTTTCTGGATCGCTTAACTCGCTCGGAACACGCACAGCCTTTCCAAAATTGACCTTTGACCTTCAAGAATGTCAGACCAGCGTGACATGAAAGAGGCAACGCGCGCCTTCTTTTTAAAGACATTAGTATCGGCAGAAAGTGTGCGAATGAAGACGCTTTAGGAACCTACAGATGGGTGTGAATTTGGCACTGCGTTGTGTTATTGGCGTATAGTTTCAGCAAATCATACAGTACATTTAAAGGTTATCTGTATTGAAGAGTTTGCTATTGAAGATAAATAGAAAGTACATAAGTACAGGAGATGGTGACATGTGAAGTTTAAAAATACAACTCTCCCATCGAGCCCTTGAGCTTCACATCCATGCCCAAAATCGGACCCACCCCCATACTCCACTAGCGTTATCCTTGTCCCACTAAACCACTTTCCACCAGCGTATGAAATTCCAGTTGGCAGTGCAGAGGTGTTCCTCACTCAGAAGCAGCAGCATCATGTCACTTACTATGGACGGTTGTGTCTGCAAAAGCTCTTGGCTAAACACTTTGGTCCCAATACAATACAGAACACTCTAGGCTCTCTAGTACAGAACAGAAGTACAGGACAGAATGGCATTTCTTTTAAACTTGTTTCACCTTTTAAAATATCCTCTTATCTACATTATGTACATAATTACGTGTTTCTTCATGAAGACATGTTTGCCTTTAGCAAACATGCAGACAAACATGGCCTCTAGTGGTCATAAATCAAATAACACTGCTTTAACGAGATAATGTGCTTCTGTGTTCATTTCAATGTGTCTTGTCGAGGGCCGTAGACAGGAATTGGGTGACAGTTGCTCAGGGGGTAGAGTGGCTTGTGTAGCAAACAAAGGTTTGCCTGTTCGATCCCTGGTGTCGAGGGCTCCGTTAGCGAGACACCTAACGGGGCCCGACGAGCTGGCTGTTGCCTAGCATGGCAGACACATCCGTCAGTGTATGAACGTGTGTATGAACAGCCAACTATTGTAAAGTGCTTTGAGTGCCCACTGGTTCTGAAAAGCGCAATGCAAACGCAGTCCATTTACCGTTAATTCTAAAGGCACCACGTCTCACCTTGGCGGACGTCTCAAACCAACCGACGAAGCCGTTGTCTTTGCAGAACTGGTCCATCTTGACGCCGTTGTTGTTGATGAACTCGTCCCGCCCCTGGTCGCATTTGTTGGCCAGCAGCACAGTGGCGATGCTCCGGCCATTGGCCAGCATGAGCTTGGAGTCCAGGTCCTCTTTCCACTTGGTGACCGCCTCGAACGTGGTGGGCCTGGTGGCGTCGAACACGATAAAGGCCCCCATGGCCTCGCGGTAGTACACACGCGTCATGTTGCCGAACCGCTCCTGTCCTGTGATGAGCAGGGACACAACACACACACACACACACACACACAGACATAAACACAAACGTGAATACCTAAGTAAGCAAATAACACACTCTCTCTCTCACACACCACGGATAAACAGGCAATCAGGGATAATTGTGGATCATGTTCCCAGAAATCGTCGGGACAAACGACCGATTCAGGTTGTTTTGCTGCAGCTGGCATTCTAAGGTTGCTCTCACCAGGATCTGCATTCCACTCAGACAGAGTTGGTTCTGCTGAGCTGGGACACATAGTCAGAGCCACCGCTTGTAACAAGCTGTTACAAGTATAACAGCTTGTGTGGTATTCAAATGTAGTTACATGGACTGGAATATTAACTCTAATCTACATGAATGTAAACATGCTTCAGGCTTCGAAGGTCACAATGAAAATATATGCTGTCAAGTCGGTCAGAGTTTGAGCACTGAGCACGTCGGCTGACATATTTGTCAGCAATATGTGTGTGTGTTGGTGCACCTTGGACTTAAACATAGGTCCTTCCGATTCAGCAAGAATATTGTTGGATCTCCATCGCAGCTGGAGGATTTCTCAAAGACATTTATCAGTTACGTTACGTATACCTCAAAAAAATTAATTTTAAGTACGAAGAGATACCTGGTGTGTGTGTTTCAGTGAGAGCCTGCTGGGTTACAATGCTCTCCCATATGTTGCATACAATGCACAACGAAGCGCCTAACTCCTTGAAATGCACCTCACATGGCCTGCCTCACATGATCCCTCAGCATACATTGCATGAATGACAGCGCACTCTTCTTCTTTCATGACAAAAAAATAGAGCATGTGGGTGACAGGAGTGTTCAACTGAGAAGATCTCGTTCTGTATAGCGTGTCCGTACACCATAAACCTACCCTATAACGTCTAATATGAGGTATCTCTAGTTATAAATCAGGAGGATCTGTTCTTGTTCAAACATTCAGAAGACAATCACTATATAGGCCTACATTCATTTACTATTTTTTAGGGGAAATATTTCAGCTGTTTTCGTAGTAAAAACGGGAAGGCAGAAGCTGTCTGAGAGCGTTTATTTGCCTACAAATTTGTCAACGAATGTACCAAACTCAAATGCATAGCCTATGGAAATCAATTCCCCACCTGCGATGTCCCAGAGTTGGAGACGGATGGTCTCAGAGTCCCAGTTCAACACCTTGAGCGCAAAATCCACTCCAATAGTTGCGCGGTAGTTGGCGGAGTAGGTCTGGTGCACATAGCGCCTGATAACGGCCGTCTTCCCCACCCCGAGGTCTCCGATTACCAGCACCTTGTACAGGTGCTCCTTCCGAGGACTCTGCATGGTCAGCCTACTGCTGCTCCCCGACGAATGGTTGGTCATCCCACGACTTTTATGAACAAAAGTGTCACCCGCAACGGCACGAGTGGGCCATTTTCAAAAGTTGCCCCTCGGCCTACTGTGTGAGCAAACAGAAACAAAAAGTTAAAGGCGATATGGCGATGGTTGTGTTTTCTAAAATACTTTAGCGTTCCGTAAAAGGAGTAGGCCTACTACTCTCTGAGCTCCGGCGTGTGAATGTGAAGAGGACCCGCCCTGGCCGTGGGGAGGTGAATGACACAGCAGGCTCGCGGTGAGGAATCTTGTGACCTCGTCTCGTAACCCCGGGCGGCGCACGGGCGGCACGCACAGCCGCTCCGGAGGGGGCGTGGCCCGCCCTCCAGGTTGTCGGTGTCTCCGGTCGGTGTTATAAGATGGGCGGCATGGGCCGGTGTGCTCAACGTGGTGACGTTGTTCTCAGGACAATACAAACTAATGATAGACACTCTTCTGGGTGGACGGTAGAAAAAAAACATTTATTTTTAACCTGACATGTTTGCAACAAGGTACGTTTGTTGGTGAAAGTCGTCCAAGTCATACAACTCCTGATAAACACACGTTGTACAGTATTGCCTGTATTTTCAATAGTTAAGAAGAGCATTTATGAGCAATAGCTCATTTACACTAGTTGGTAAATTGGTGTTAAATAATAAAAAAAAAAGTATGCTATGCCTAGTTTAATGCCCCACGATATATATTATAGATAAGAATAGGCCTTACAAGCTTGCAAACAAAAACAAACGTAGACAACCTGTATTTAAAACATTTAATATTCAAATGAAAAGCAAGAATACAGCAACAAATGACATTTATAAAAAAAAATGCTTCAAATTTCCAAAAATGGTGACCGATTGTTCATTTTAAAGATGACATAAGAAATAATTAACTTAATAATCAGAAAATGTGTTTTGTGAAGAATTAGACATATAGGCAGACATACCAACAGATAGATAGATAGATAGATGGATAGATGGATAGATGGATAGATGGATAGATGGATAGATGGATAGATAGATAGATAGATAGAAAGACAGATAGAAAGATGCATGGTTTGTATGCATCAGTTTAAAGGCAGGTGAAATGGGAGAAAGCCAGTGGTCTTTCTCACAAAGATATTGGCTCAAAGCAGCGGTTGGCACAGACATTGTCTTCTGAGGCATGCATATATGGTAGTAATCTTCATTCAAATCTAGAATATAAATAAAAACCCTAGTACACACTGCTGAGTAGACCAGTAGGGAAGCAACAGTCCACACTGTTTAGAAAGCACACCAATATTAAGGAAGTTACTGAGTTCGAATCCAAGGACTAACTTAAATACTAAAACACACGTTGTCAGCATAATCAAGCCCATGCATTTCAAAGCCTAATTTATCTATTCAATGTTTTCCATTTGACAAATGGTTTGGAAAAGTGTCAACAATAACATAGCCATAGACTTCATGCCATGGAAATGCTTCAGAACATCAGTCTCAGTTTAAAACGCTGGCAACATTTATAACCACCATCTGTGCATAACACACCAAGGGTTTGAGAGATTCATATCTGAACAATGGCTTCCTCTTCCTCATAAGCAAACCCTCACTTCTACTTCCACCCCTATTCAGTTACTAATATCATTCATGTAACCCATTATCTGAAACGGAATACAATAACCAGATTGAAATGTAAAACAACTTAAACACACACTACTCAACACAAAACTTATCCCGATTAAAAGGAAATGAAGGCATCATGCAAGTTCTGGTTGACTTTGATCTGATGATTTCAGCCAAGAAAAGACATATTAATATAAGCAATCATCACGTAATAAGTAATAATTAATAATTAATAACAGTTTGTTCAAAACATCCTGAGGTGCAACATTGTTTTGGTCCACTTTGTTCTGTCAGACATACATTCTACATTTAACCATGTCCACATGTTGACATGTATGGAGTCCACTAAAAAAATGCGGTGACTTTCAGATAGTTTCTTGCCATTTTAACATGGATTTTTCTCGTTTACATAGATATTCATTCATCTCTCCGGAGAAATAAAAGGAAGCACACTTCACACAGCCGCCCTGTGTTGTGAAACACAAAATGTTCCCTTTCTCTCCTGCTGTGTAGGTTGAGTCATTATGCTAGCAAGTTTATCTTCCTGTGATCAATAGAAACGGTAGCAGCAAGAGCATCTTCTCCACACAAAAACAAAACATTTCCACAACAGAAGTGCCATTAGTCAAAGTCTGTTTTAAAAACAGAATAGTACACGCTTATTTATTTCACTTTTATATATATATAAAAAGGTATATGGTTTAAACGCAAGTACATCCATAATGTAAACTGCTAGACTGCTTAATAACAAACAGAAGTTTCATGTTTTAAGAGGAAAGTATCCTATCTTTAATCAGAACCGGTATTGGTGCACTGACATCACGTTGTGACGACATCTCTCTTGTCATGCAAGTCTAGCTTTTCAAATAGTCTAAAAGTAAAACTGTTATAAATCTCATTAAGTCGGCAAGCTCATTCCTGTTGAACAAACAAAGCAATAACGAAGAAAGTCAACCACATGGTGAATAGGTTCACAATACCGGGCGTAAACCCTTCATCATCCTACTGTTCATATGAAGGTTACGTGTGTATAGTCTCATGTCTAAACGAGGCAACTCAGAATCAGAAATACAAACTGGGGAAAACCCCTATCATCTCTGGGGAATGCAAAAAAACACTTGAGCGGTGTCTTCTCGGGTTCCATTTTTCCGGCGAGACAGCGCTAAACCGCGGCGCTTGCGAGAGGCGAGCCGGACTAGAGGGAGGACGAGCTCTGGGTGTAGTGCCGCAGCAGCAGCTGGTCGTAGTCCTCCTCAGAGCCCGGGGAGAGAGACGGCGGCGGCGAGTCGCTGTTGGAGCCCGTGGACAGGTCTCTGAACGGGGACGGGGGAGTCAGTGTCACCAGCTCCTCCGCATTCCTGGACCTCCGGACGTTGGCGCACACCCCGGCCATGCGCTCGTACGTCATCGGTCGCGGGTTATCGCCGGCGGCGGCGGCGGCGCTGCTGCCGCCGCTGGCCGACACCTGGGCGTACGCGGTGACGGCGGAGCCGCTCGGCCGCGCCCGGGGCATCAGGGCGGCCGGGGGCGGCCCGCAGGCGCCCGCCTCCGGGCCGGGGATGAAGGTGCCAGGTCCCGGGACGGCGGCGCACGCGCCGGTGGCGCCCCCCGGTGGCGAGCCCGGGAGCATCATGGTGTTGAGCTCGCTGATGTTGGCGGTGAAGCGGTGCACCACGCTGCTGATCTGGTCCATGATGGTGGAGCACTGGGGCTGCCCGGGCAGCATCCTCACCCCGATGTCCCCCACGCCGACCCCGCTGGTGTCCACCAGCTGCTCCTCCGGGACCCCCGGATCCGCCGCCGCCGCCGCCGCCGCCGCCACCCCCCCTCCGCGGCTCTCGGGCAGCCTGTGGCCGAGCGTCTGGGGGGTCCCGGGGGAATACGCTGGCAGGGCCTGCTGGTGCGCCGCTGCACCTCCGTCCTCCCTGCCCTGGGGGCCCTGGGGGCCCCGTGGCCCGTCGTCGCGCAGGCCGCCAGGGGCCGGGGCGTGGAAGGGCGGGGGGGAGGGCGGGTAGGTGGTGAGCGGGGACTCGTCCTCGTACTCCACGTGGAGGCTGCCCGTGTCGGCGGGGGAGTCGGGCCCCTTGGAGAAGGGCTTGATGATGGCGGTGTGGTTGACCTCCAGCTCCTCCGTCTTCTTCACGTGGATGGAGATCCTCTTCCACAGGTTGGGCCGCTGCTGGCTGCGCTCGTTCTGGGCCCACGTCAGAGACTTCCCGTTGGAGCTGAGCAGGATGGGGGACAGCACATTCCTACCTTAACTCCATGTAGAACATATCCAAATGAAGTTATATATGAAGTTGTTGTAAGGCGTGTACAATCATATCGTGGAGGGTGTGAAGGATGTAAAATAAATGCAATTTAGACGTAACTTATTGCGATATTCTCCGTTTTTATGTGTGATTATGTACAACAATTGGATAAACTGTATCCATGTATCTAAGACTAAGTGTGAGAAAATGTCTAAGAAACACACACGCGGCGCGCTGACTGCCAACCCAGGATCTGTCGCACGGAATCGACCCGGAATCACACCGGGAAGCATCCTAATGAGGACCGCCCTCAGGACCACCTTCTAATCATCCCTGTTACCCCCTCCCCCACCATCCCCGCCTCCCTCTCTTTCATCATCCTATCCCTAGAAAGAGTGCTCCGACGGGGATGGAGGGTCCCTGTGGGGATAGCTAACCCACATGTAGCGGGCTGCTTTTAGCTCCAGGTACATTCCAGACAATCCAGTCATTGTTTCCTCTGAGCTATTAAATAATGATTAATAGCTGAGGGGGAGAAAAAAAAAATACACTTTCGAAAGACATTCGAGTTACGCGCTGTGAATATGTGTGTCGGAATTCAGTCATAGTAAACGATGGGTTCGATAGAAACGTATTCGTGGCAACGCTTGCGGAGCGTGACGTCTTCTGGTGAGGCGTCTCCATCCCGTGTTGCTCTGTCCCATGTCACCTGCCCCATTTCATCCCTCCTTCAGGAGGGCCGTGCAAATATTGAACGTTATATCCGTGCGAATTAAGTATTTCCTGTTTTAATTGTGCCTTCAGATATTTGCTCTGTGTGTGCGTCTCTATGTGCGCGTGAGAGAGAACACAGAAGATATACACACAGAAAGAGAAAGAGAGAGAGAGCGAGAGACACTGACTTCTTCACTAACTGACAGGCAAGTGAATGAATGAACGGCAGACAGGTCTGAATGACGCGGGAGAGAGGGGCCCGCGCGCCCGCCGTCCCGCGCCCGTCCAGTACCTGACGTTGCCCTGTCCGGAGTCGCGGCGGCGGAACATGTTGGCCATGCTGCTGGTGGGCTTGGCGGCCTTGGCGGCGGTCTTGGCGTCGCCCACGTGCATGCGCACCACCGTGGACGTGGTGAAGGCGCTCCGCACGTTCTTCTCCGGCTTGGCGAGCATGATGTACACCTGGTCACACCCAGTCAGGAGGTTATTAGAGTATAACATTCACATTCACATTCAGGGCGTTTAGCAGACGCTTTGTCGAACGCGACGTACAGTAAGTACGTTTGTCAGAAGAAGGTGAAATAATAGATCGCTGTCGGTACAGTAAGGATGTTCATAGAACCAAGTGCAAAGCACTAACAATCACTAGGGTAACCCATTCCCCGTATACAACAGAGATAGCTAGGATATGATAGATAGGATATCTGCCCCTTATGACATCATAAGGGGCAGAAAGTGGGCGTGTCCACCTAGATGTGTGCTGGATAGATCAGTCTACCAGCCTACCCAGTGGGACTGTAGCAAACGTTGCTCATCTATCCGTCACACATCTAGGTAGACACACACACCTGTGATGTCTTAAGGGGCTGATTTCCAAAACAGCTTGTAACGGCTAATCACACCAGACTTGGTGGCATGTCATGGGACCTTTAACTTTTGCTTGTTTTATGCTACCCCCATTCAGCCCTTTCAGATCAGAATCAGAATCAGAATCTTATTTATTGCCAAGTATGTTTACACATGCAAGGAATTCTTTTTGGTGTGGTGGTGCAAAAACAAACAACAAACAAACATAGTGCAAAAAGAGAAGACAGTGCAAATAACAAACAAACAGTGCAAAAAAGAGAAGACAGAATGAGGTAATAACAGAATGAGGTAGTATGATGAAGTACAATATTTCATTTGTTTCAGTTTTTCCTTGGCCTTTAAAGGGTGTACAGTGAGGAGGAGCACATGTGATCAAGTGGCTCTACAGATGTGGCTGACCCGAGCGCACCTTTCCCACCGTGCTCCCCGGGGCTCACCTTGGGGGCGAACATGCAGCAGAGCGCCACAGTGGCGCTGAGGCTGACGCTGAAGCACATGGTGATGATCTTGTAGTTGGAGCCGAAGTAGATGGGCACGAAGGCCAGCCAGATGATGCAGGTGGTGTACATGGTGAAGGCGATGTACTTGGCCTCGTTGAAGTTGGCCGGGACGTTGCGCGTCTGTGGGGGGGGGGGGGGGGGGGGGGAAGCAGCGTTTGGTGACTGGTTTAGGGCTCGTACGTCGTGACGTCACATCGCAGTGACCGCCGCCGTTTTGGAAGCATAGGAGCGTTCTAAGATAATAATGTTACGATACGATACGATACAACTTTATTAATCCCCAGTAGGAGAAATGTGTTTGCTGCAATAGCCCAGCAGCAGTAGACAGTAAAACACAGGATAATAATAAATAATATACAATACAATAAGAATGCAATCAAAAGCAGACGCTAAGGGAAAATGCTAAACGAAATGCTAAAGTAAGGAGAAGAAAGTTAATTAGTTAGTTAGCTAGTTAGTTAGTTAGTTAGTTAGCTGAGTCAACGTCTTTTTTTTTTCTTGTCCTTTGGTTCTTTCACTCAAGACATTGCAAAACGTTCCATTAGCCTAGGTTACTTTATATTTATGTTGATTTAGATTGAACAGTACTACAGCTCTCCTGGGTCCTTTCCACATGGCGCCATGCCCAGAATGAAAAAAACCTCAGGGCATTTTTTTAAGTTGAGGGGTGAGGGGGTTTGGTTCATCTTTAAAGGCTAATCAAACTACTCCCCCACCACGGTGTTCTCTGTGTGTGTGTGTGTGTGTGTGTGTTGGGGGGGTCGGGGTGCGGGTAAATGGGACAGGGTGGGGTGGAGGGGCACCTTGAAGGCGTAGAAGGTGCAGCTCAGGATGAGCAGGCCGTTGTAGCCGAGGGGCGCCACCACGCCCAGCGTGGTCAGGTTGCAGATCAGGTGCACCTCCCGGATGCTGGGGTAGTCGTAGATCACCTGGGAGGGGGTCGTGGTGTTTGGGTCGTTGTTTAGTAATTAATCGTGAAATGATTAGTCATTAAAGTGGAGACATTGTCGTGTGTAAATCACAACACACGTTGCAACCGTGTTTATCATGCGAGATGTGGCAAAACAACGTTTACGACGTCATTAGTCGAGGTCACGATATATAAATACGTTGATTTAGGATTTTTACAGTACTACTGCTCTCTCTCTCTCTCTCTCTCTCTCTCTCTCTCTTTCTCGATATGGTGGAGTATTGCCAACAACAAATCCCATGATGCATAGACCTCTGAAGAATAAGTCCCGCCTCCGAGGCTCCCGGTTCCCTTGGTCAAATGGGAAATAACATGCGTTTTTTTGAATGATTGTACATAACAAACTCTGTAGGTGGCGGAGAAGTAAAAGCTGCGTCACGTTTTGAACTACACACTTTTTCCATCTAGTTCCGACTGGCTTTTTGGATTGTCTGTGCCGTTAAAATAGCATTTATAACCGTTAGGGTTAGGGTTAGGGTTACTTTAACGGCACCGACAATCCAAAACGCCAGTCGAAACTAGATGGAAAAAGTGTGTAGTTCAAAACGTGACGCAGCTTTTACTTCTCCGACACCTACAGAGTTTGCTATGTACGATCATTCATAAACCCCATGTTATTTCCCATAGACATTTGACCGAGGGAACCGGGAGCCTCGGAGGCGGGACTTGTTCTTCAGAGTATTGTGATGTCTACATACACACCTGCGGGGGCTCTATGACCAGCAGGGCCACGATGATGCCCAGCTGCAGCAGGATGAGGATGAAGGCGATGATGAGCTGGGCGCAGGCCGACATGAAGCGGGGCTTCTTGGTGCAGATCTTCTTCTTGCTGCCTGCCAGGATCCGCGCGATGCGGTTCGTCTGCGTGAGGAACACACAAGGCCACTTAACAAACGCAGCCTGATTGATGTGTCCCGGGTCGTTTCAGCTGCTGGAGGTAAAGAATCGAGAGTTGATAAGAGAGAGAGAGAGACCGAAAAAAAAGAGCGGGACAGCACGAGATTTCGAAAACAAGCAACCGAAAAAAAACGCCCTTCCTACCTTTCCCCGCAATTGAGAAGTGTTGCATTTCCCAGACCTGTGATTGACAGGCAAGGTGGATTCCCCAAACCAATCAGGGAAGAGATGCCCTGATTGGTCAGAAGTGATTCGGGAGCGGTCAAAAATTTTAAATCTGGCTCCTACAGAGGCTGTCGCGGTCAACTCGAGACAGATATTCTCTCAGCACATTCCCCTCATTAACAGCTGACGGATGGCTTAACTTCCGTCAGCTGCTTAACTTCAATTTAAAAGGACATTACAATCCAGCCCAATGCTTGGTGGTATTCCCACCAAAAGGCAGACAACGTCATTCCCCATGAAGTCATGAAGAACCCCTCCCTATGGCGGTACCTTGTAGACTGGGTAGCCCCGCCCATTCTGCCGGCGATTTGAGTTGGCCCTGCAGAAGGGTCTGGAGAAGAGCAATACATTTCTTTCTAGTTTCGATACGTTTTTGCAGGAGCCAATCACCAAGTTGGCTTTTCCCCCCCCTGGCGCGCTATTGGCTGGTTTAACACAACGACGACAGGGAAACGATGGCAAGCAGCCGATTGCGTACAGAGTCAATTCAACTCCGCCCGTTGATCACGCCTCTTGTGCTGAAGAAAATGACAGCAGCCTCCCCCAGACCAACGTGTCAATCTAGGATTGAGCTTGAGTCTGGCAACAGCCAGGCTAGGTACCTTGGTGACCAGGGCCGAGTAGCTCATGGCGGGGGACAGGCCGATGCCTAGCCGCTGGAGGTAGCAGAGCACCACGTGGGGCTTGGCGATGAGGCTGAAGGTGCAGAGGTAGCCCAGGAAGATCCCGGCCAGGATGATGTAGCACAGCTCACGGCTGGACGACTTCACCACAGGGGTGTCCCAGAACCTTACACGGAAACCACAGGACACCCCCTTCAGTCTCAGATATGAAGCAAGGATCACGAAGGATTGCAGTTTGTTGGCCTAAATGGCCCAAATGTGGACATATCTACTTCTGTATCATGTATACTTATACTATCCTTTATGTTTATACTATACTTTTTGTTTATACTATACTATACTATCATTTCTAACATTTATACTGTACATTTTCGAATGCTATATTAAAAGGGTGAGCTGTTTTGTATCAGAAGCAAGAAGTTGAACAAAGTCTTGAGGCTTTACTTAATGAAGATTGATGTTACAAAGAGGGTAGCCATGAGACCCAGACAGGCAAAGACCACGGCAGCGATTGGCTCTGGATCCCCCCAGCGGACATACTGGACAGGGATTGGCTCGCAGCCTGGGGCAGAGGAAAGACATACATAATTCACATTACTGGGCCGTATATATAGCCGTGTGTGTGTGCGTGTGCGTGTGTCTGTGTGTGTGTGTGTGTGTGTGTGTGTGTGGGGGGGGGGGGTGTGTGGTGTGTGATCCGTGTTCGGTATCAGATAATTTGGCACATTTAGGCTTGGAGGAGAAATGAGCAGATCTCTATTCACGATAAGTTGGTGGAAGTGGGGGTCAGGGAAAGAGCAGGAAACCTCCAAACTCCACGAGGAGTTTGATTCTAACGGATGCTTAAGACCCTCTGTCTGTCTCTTATCTGAACTTGGGTGCTGAACTTGCGTTTTATACATCTAATATGGATTAAATCATGAGTAACATATGGCACAGGATTCATGGCGCTTGGATGAAGACAAGCCGTAGAACACACATAAACACTATTAACAAACACGAATAACATAGGAGATGATATACAAGACAGGGAGGGTGTGTGTGTGTGTGTGTGTGTGTGTGTGCGTGCGTGTGCGTGTGTGTGTGTGTGTGTTGTACCGGTGAGGTCGTCAGTGGGCCAGTAGCCTAGCACACATGCTCGACAGGTGTACTCGTCAAAGACAAACTCGTTGTCCTTGCAGGGCGTGCAGGTCCAGCAGCAGCTCACCTCTCCTTTACGGATCACCTGCGGAGACACGAGACGACGCTCTCAGCAACAAGAGGGACCGTCCTGGCATCACAGCAACAGACAGTCCACGTCTAAAGCCCAATACCGGCGCTTGCTCATAAGTCATTGTTAGCCAACGAGTCCCTATGATATGATTACGGGTCGATGATATACAAACGACTGCTACATTCGACATTTCAATTGTAGGGAATTTAGCAGACACTTTCATCCAAAGCGGCGGTTTGGATGAAAGTGTTCATACACACATTCACACACCGACGGCGGAGTCCACCATGCAAGGCGACATCCAGCTCGTCAGGAGCAGTCAGGGTTAGAGTCTCGCTCAGGGACACCTCGACACTTCCCCGGCAAGAAGGAGCCGGGGGAATCGAACTAGCAACCTTCAGGTTACAAGTCCGCCCCGGCTCTAGCTCCTGAGCCAAGCCGACCGTTCTACGGGGGGGGGGGGGGGGGGGGGGGTCTCTTGGGTTCTCACTCTCGCTCTCGGTTTCCACGGCTACCTTGATCTGGGCCCTCTGGCAGGGTTCCGAGCACACCGACTGGATGATGTCGCTGTTGTTGGTCCAGATCTCGTCGTCGTCCATCCTCAGGCCACCCTGGTCCCAGCTGCCCACGTGGATGTAGCTGTACTCGCTCTTCCCCGTGTGCTTGAAGTTCATGATCTCGTACCTGCAACCGGCGAAAAACAGGCACAATCCACACCCCTCGTGAAATCAAACCGTCCCTCCCTCTCTCCTTTCCCTTCCTCGATTCCTCCCTTCCTCCCCTCCTTCCTTCCCTCACCGGCCGGGGGAGTCCCCGTTGGCGTCGAAGCAGATCGTCTCTCCGGACACGCCGGTGAAGTTGGTCTTCATCAGGAACTCCAGCAGCTTGCGTCCGTCGATGGGCCGCATGGCGCCGCATAGACCCTTTGAGCAAGGCACAGGACGTGAGCCTGGAGGTCGGTCGGCGGCGGCGGCGTGCTGCGCTGCGCTGCTAGGGCATCGTGTGAAAGTGTGTAGCACGGGGCCTACCTTATACCCGGGGCAGAGGGACTGCTGCATGGCGTGCAGGCCATACGCCATGGAGTAGATGGCGTTGATGACGAAGCCCATCTTGGTGTCTTGCGCGTACTGCTGGCGCAGAGACTCTCTCCCTGTGGACGAACGGGGACCGACTCGATCAGGGCATAGCCCCCGCTCTCTCTCTCTCTCTCTCTCTCTCTCTCTCTCTCTCTCTCTCTCTCTGAGGAGGAGGAGGAGGAGGAGAAGGAGGAGGAGTTGTTGTTTAGCTTGCTTTCACAGTGAACACTCAGAACCCTAGGGATGTCCACGCTATCAAGAGTGGAAGTGGGGGCTAGCGAGGGCTGGAGCCTGGGGCTAGCGGCCCCTAAACTCAGCCCACTCACCCCTTCTCTCTGCCCCTAAACTCAGCCCACTCACCCCTTCTCTCTGCCCCTAAACTCAGCCCACTCACCCCTTCTCTCGGCCCCTAAACTCAGCCCACTCACCCCTTCTCTTGGCCCTTAAACTCGAGCAACTTGAAAAGATTCACGGCCGTGGGCCAACCGCAAGAAACCTTGACACTCGCTGATGCGAACAAGGTTTACGTCAGTATTGTAAGGGGATGTAAGGGGATTTAAGGAGATTTTAGGGGGATATAGAATCGTTATCCCCATAATTGTGTGAATTTGGGGCAAAGCTTCCCCTGATCTAAGGTAAAGCCGTTGTTAATGGGTTCCTCAGGCAGACCCACACCATCCCACCGCTGCGTTAACGGCATGTTGTTTCTCTGGTTACCGTTGTGTATACAGTAGAGCTCTGTGTCACCCACTGTGTTTTTCTCAACATCTATATGTTTATGTATCTGGCCGTGGGTTGTTGTGTGCACTCAGAGCTGAACCGTTCTCCAGCCAAACCCACCGACCCTGTTGCTGTGGAAATAAACAACTACTGTATCTCGAATATCGTAACGCATCCCCCCAGTGTAAGGCTAACACTAGCCCAGGGTCCAACGCCATACGGTGTGACGGCAAGAGAGGGAAACAGAGTGAGTTGGAAGAGTGAGGAACCCGACGCCTGCTTAGCACCTCTGGAACTCTGCCACCCTGTTCAGACTATAACACCCTGTTAGACTATACATCCGTACTATAGCGTCTCTCCCACCCTGTTAGACTATACATCCGTACTATAGTGTCTCTCCCACCCTGTTAGACTATACATCCGTACTATAGCGTCTCTCCCACCCTGTTAGACTATACATCCGTACTATAGCGTCTCTCCCACCCTGTTAAACTATACATCCGTACTATAGCGTCTCTCCCCACCTTTAAAACCAAACTCTATCAAAACCCACCTGTTCAGACTGGCCTATCCCACTTCTATCCCGCTTTGAGTAAGAGAAAAGCGCTATAGTCCAAGCTAAGTCCAATTTATTATTATTGTTATTATTAACTCCACCCACCAGCCAATGGAATGAATATGCTGCATTGTTTATATTGTTATATATGTTGTTATATATATATTTTTAAAATGTGTTTGTTTAAATTACATCTGCCTGTTTTTAACTTGTTTTTGCTTGTCCAAACTGTTAGGCGACCCTGTGAACGTTTTGAACGGGTGACCCTGAAACAAAACGTATCCTTCTTCTTCTTCTCCTCATTGAGCCTGCTGGTGGCGGTGCTTACAGTCGCAGGTGCGGTTGAAGGCGGCGTTCTCCTGCGGGAAGCCCCGCAGCCCGCACTGGAAGCGGTGCTGCCAGAACTCGGGGAACCAGGGGTTCCTCAGGTTGGTCTCGGGCTTCAGGTTCAGGTAGTAGTCGTCGAACCAGGTGACGTAGGCCGACTTGAGCTTGATGGTGATGCCCCCCGCGGCCTCTCTCTGGTAACCGTCGGTGACGTCGGACCTGTCTGCCCAGCCGTCGCTGGGGGAGGGAGGGGGGGGGGGGGGGGGAGGGAGGGAGGGAGGGAGGGAGCGGGAGCCCACAGAGGGAAACCACGGTCAACACATTTGGTTGAAAGACTTAATTGCATGACTGCGTTTCCACAATGTTTTCCTTGTTACCATGGCGACCTCATCACAATACAAACATGGCAGCATGCGTAAGGTGCAGGGATGGAATAGGGATTATGAACACAGTACTTATTTTGCTATGTTTAAACACTGGAAATGGAGTATGATGCTAGTTGTGCTAAGTTGAAAGATAAAGTTGGAGATTGCTCAAAGGAGAAATTGGCTCAATAATTGGGATTCCTGTTGGTACTCCGGAGATATGAGCAGTGTTTAATTATAACGTGGCTAAGACCGCACGGAATGATGGAAGAAAGAGTCATATCCACCCACGAGTGTAAGACACTTGTAGGTGGACACACACACACACACACACACATGCACACACACACAGACACACACACACACACACACATACGCAGACATACAGGCACAAGCATGCATGCACACACACGTCCCTGCACACGCATGCAAACACACACACACACACACACGCACACAGACACACACACACACACACACACTCTCTCTCACATGAACACTTGTAGGTGGACGCACACATAAACACAACCACACACACACGCACACACACACAAAGGCACACACTCACACATGCATGCACACAGGAAGACATTCACGCACACACATGCACACACACACACACACACACACAATCAAGAGATTGTGTCACCAAGGAAGTGGGCTCCGGCAGAAAAAAAAAGTGATGATATTATAACTTAGCTCAACTTAAAGAGCATGAGCGTTACACAACAGCGGTGTGGGCGGGCTCTGTGGCATGCCTCTGTTCTCCCTTTGTTTCGTAACGCAGCCTTAGAGGAGCGGCCGCGATGCAGCGATCGGTAGAACCAGGCGGGGAGAGAAGAGAGGGATTACGAAAAGCGTGGACGGCTGCAGTCCGGAATAGTTTGAATCACTCGTCGACCAGAGCTGTGCATCCCACGCTCTGACCCGCCAGGGCAACGTGGCGCTCGCTGCGCCCTGCACAGACGCACACAGACACACACGCAGCCATGCGCATACACGCACAACACGCACGCACGCACGCACACACACGCACGCAGTCGTGCACCTATATGTGTCCACACACAACGGAGCCCGGTCGGCGGGAACGTAAGCGCTGCTTGTGGAGGACTCATGCACTTATAGGCGCCCCACACACACACACACACACCACGGGCGACTGCAATGTAAGCGCTGCAGTAAAATCACTTCCAACCGGCATTGCACACACACACATATACACACAAGCCCATGTAAACACACACACACACACACACACACACACATTCATACACACACACACACACACACACACGCACACACGCACACACACGCGCACACACGCACACACACACACACACACAAGCCATGGTGGACTTTAATTCAAACCCTGTAGTACATCCAACTTGTTTTTACCAGATCACACTGCAGAGCTACAAGTGGACACTGAAGTGGCCCTCAGAGGCCTCTCATCGGAGACCTCCCAGCGGCGTGTGGAGGACTCATGCACCTATAATGCGTACGTGTGACAGAACGGATATAATTCAACAGAACGGAACAAAGCCTAATAGCCCCTTGTCACCGAAACCGTTGTTGGAGTTGTGATAATCCTGGCAAAAGATTGAAATGATTGAAATTGAAATTATTCCAAAGGAGATAAAAGAAAATTCAATGAGCGATGACAGGGTGAGGACGGCGTTGCTTTGTAACCAAAACAATCACTCAAGTGAATGCGGTCTACTGCCTTCCACATTAGCAAAGGAAAGAATGAAAGATTGAGTGGGAAGACAGCGGGAATATGAGGATAGAAGACAATGTGAGTGGGAGGGAGCGTGTGAGCGTGTGTGTGTGTGTGTGTGTGTGTGTGTTAATCACTGGCACCGAGGCATAAGACTGCAGCTTGGCGACTGTGAGAGTGTAGAGCCATAAATGTTAACTTGAACAAGCTGTGTGTGTGTATTTGCGATCCTATAAATTAATTTTAATTACAATAACAACGTATCAGTTCGACATAAACGTAAGAGTTAACACTAGCTAATTCAATCCGAGGATTAATAACCTTTCCATTTTTTATCGGTACATTTTCAACACGAGAGAGAAACCGTCAGACACAAATCTGATTGAAGGTCTGAACGAGGCGAGCGCCGCGCGGCGAGGGGAGAACACGAGGGAGGCGGCGTGCGGCGTGTGCAGCCCACCGGCGGGGACGCCTGCGGTATGTAGTTCAAGGTTACGTTTCTGTTTCCTGCCGTCAGACGGTGAGCGACAGCCTACATGGGGCTCCTAATAAGGAGCGGCGTTCAAGCCGCACCGGGGACCGGCAAGCCTTAAAATAAAACACCTTATTTTCAGTTTGATTAAAACGCTCCTGCTCTCTCAATCCCCGCCTTAATATTGGACTCCTTTTTTTATTCATCCATCCACGCTACACACACACACACACGCGCACGCACACACACACACACACACACACACACACACACACACACCCCTCCCCCGCCACCACACCAACAGTCTGTCGTTTCAATAAAACGGGGCTGTGGATACCGCCTTTCAAGTCGTGGTAATTCCTTTTAGGAATAGAAAATTGCCTCCCCAGGTTGGATTAAGCAGGATTAAAGGTCTTTATATTAAACACTCATAAAGCGCCACCCTTTAGTCTCGATTTGGATGTCATCTGGGAGCAGACTTTGACTAGATCATACACATAGGGCAACGTCGACATAGAGAAATGTATGTCATGGCATGAAGATACGGTACATACCTGCTTAATGTCCCACGGACGAGATGGTGATGATGATGAGGGTGATTGTGGTGAGGAAGATGCATCTGATGAAAAGACAAAGAGTGAACTGTTCTGTATGGTGCTGCACGGCGTAATAATGAATCCATAAATAGGACAAAAAACCTCCTGTTTTTCCTCGATTTAGAAATAATGACAAAGGATCAACTTATTTCAGTGTGCTGCCAGGCTGTTCATTTAAAGCCGTCACTTTAACAAACGTTTTCTATGAATCACTTCTTTTGAGAGGCTCTTAAAGGAGACCCGTTTGGCTTACAGCTGTGATAATCGGGCAGCACCGCCGTTCAGACCGACCGCACAGCCGTTATTTGTCTGCATGTCGTTATGAGTGTCATAGCAGTGTTTACCAACATGCATTGTCTTAGCAGCTTGGGACACCACCAATCATCAACAGCCGACCAGAAAGGATTCTAATATCATGCAGTATCATTATTAACATTATGGTGGTATGAGAACTTAAAACTGAAGAAGCTGAGTAGTAATTCTGTTTCCGGTCTCAATTTAATTGATCAGCCGAAATCAGCAAACACATATAAACTATGTTAATATTTCCATTATAAATATTGTATTTTGCATTCAGATTTTACTCTGTACTTTTTCTATGAAGTCATAACTTTTGTTTTTGTAAGTACAACAAAGCATAATCAAAAACTTAATATGTCGACCAACCAGAACATTCCGCTCACATACCCCATGGACCCTTGACCCCTTATGGGGATCATTGTCCCCGAAACGTCTTTCTCCAGAAAGCTGCTAATCCTATTTCACTGGAATGCTTCACTGGGATGTTCCACTAGAACATTCCAGTGGAACGTTCTGCTCTGCGCCCCTAAAACCCTGAACTGCTCAGGTAGACGTTTACATTCAGCAGACACTTTTATCCAAATCATCTTACAACAGTTAACACACACCGACGGCAGAGTCGACCACGCAAGGCGACAGCGCAGCTCGTCAGGAGCAGTCAGGGGTAAGCGTCTCGCTCAGGGACACATCGACACTAGGAGGAGCCGGGCATCGAACCAGCAACCATCACGGTTCCAAGTCAACCTGCTCTACCTCCTGAGCTAAGCCGACCCCAGTAGACCAACAACTCCAAGGGGAACACACCACCAAGACATCTGCCTTTACCTCTGGTGGGATAGGGAACCCCTGAGTCTGCGTGCATGTGTGTGTGTGTGTGTGTGTGTGTGCATAGAGTCAACATCAAAAGACCTCAATCGACCGCTTCCGAAGGGAAGGGGGGGGGCGTGGCTCCGTCGTACCTGCCCACCAGCAGGAACTCCCCGACCAGGTGACGGCGTCTCATGGCCATCAGGATGCCTCTGACGGTCATGCCCTCGCAGAAGCAGGCCACCACCCTGGCTTTGGGCAGGTGGCCGCGCAGTTTGTCCAGCAGCTTGTCGAAGCTCTGCTCGCCGGCGTTGCTGTATATCTTGTCCGAGTGGGCGATGCAGATCCCCTCCTCGGCCGCCATGTCCTTAAATGCCTCCATGCCGCTCTCGCCGTAGTTGCCTGGCGATGGGAGTGGGGGGGGGGGGGGGGGGGGGGGAGGAGGGGGAGAGATAAGCAACATGAGTGATGTAAAATAAGCAGCCCAGAGAAATAAGATGGCCACGCTTTTACAATAAGGGTGCTTATTATTTTACCATGAACTAACGTTGGGTTTATGTGTCGTGATGTTCATTCATTTACGGTTAATCAGCGGGTTACTACCGTGTCTAGTAATCACAGACTAATTAACCTAACCACTATGCTAATGCTATGTAATTATGATGAGTACTGCAATAACTAACGCTCATTATAGTACCCGTATTGTAAAGCGTGGAAGTAAAATGTGATTACTTCCACAGACGGCAAACAAGCAGGAGGGAATTAGATCATCATCATCATCATCATCATCAACAACATCAACAACATCACTATGTGCTTTGAATATGTCTTCACTCTCCATAATGCTACAGTGGACAGATGGACATAGCTGAGACTACATATCAAAATGTTCTTCATCTTGTGAGTGGATAAGGATTCAAGATACTTAATATGATCACACACTGATAAAAATACATCCAGCATGCCCAAACACACACAGAGACTTGCACACACACACACACGCACGCGCACACGCACGCACACACACACACACACACACACACACACACACGCACGCACACACACACACACACACACACCACACACAAACACACACTCACACACACACACTCACACACACACACACACACACACACACACACTCACACACACACACACACACTCACACACAGACACACACACAACCTGCCAACCCAATGCCCCAGAATCTGATGTGTTACACAACCCAGCTGGGGTACAATCCCCCGTTTTCTCTGGAAGCAGGTCACCCACTTTCTGTTGCTTAGAAGGAAAAAAAGGAACCTCAGACTGGCAGCATGACAAGGTTTAACACGGAGAATAATTCATCTTTTCGCTGCAAAGAACTGTCACACACGCACAGAGAAAAAAAACACGTACGCCTACGAATGGCTCATCCAGTATTTTTTAAGATGAGGTGATTCGGTGTGTTGAAGGCCGTCTCTTATTGGCAAAAGAGTTTCTGGCTAAATTCTTTGTACTCCTCTTCCTGGAGCTGAGAAGGTCACAATCCTTTTCTAATCTCCAGCCCGTCTCAACCAGATCGACGCTAGTCCCGATCAACGAATGAGGCTTGTGAGAAACATGTGAGACATGTAAACATGCAGTAACCTGATTAGCTCTTGTTTTCTTTCTGTCGTTAGTATAGCAACCCTTGGCATGGAAGATCTGTCTTTAAATCCCCCTCTAAATCCGGTTCACACACACACACACACACACACACACACACACACACACACACACACACTCTCTCTCTCTCTCTCTCTCTCTCTCTCTCTCTCTCTCTCTCTCTCTCTCTCTCTCTCTCACACACACACACACACACACACACAGCTTAGTGTTTGAGTCAAGTGATCACATGACAGAAATACAACCAAGAAATTGTAGCACAGATTCTCCCATGTGTCGTGTGATTGTTATGTTCCTTCTTTATTTAGTTATCTCCAGGCGTCACTGTTGGTGAGGGTGGGGACTGCCTTGAGAATCAAAACATAACATAACATAACACAAGATAATAGGAAACAATATCATGTCATTCCATGCTCCCTGAGCCTGTCCCCTCCCCAACGTTGTTTGACTTGTTGATAGAGAAAAGCAGCGAGTAAAAAACGTCCATAGTGAACCAAACGTCCATAGTGAACCAAACGTCCATAGTGAACCAAACGTTCATAGTGAACCAAACGTCCATAGTATGAGGGTAAACTCTAGTAAATCCTAGAGGGGAGGTTTTGATGATAAGCCCTTGGGGATCCTAACCTCTCCTGCACATCACGTGCCATGTTTATTTGAACATATACCCTTGTTTTGTCCCTTCCTTTGTGCTTATATATAAAGAAAAGCCGTGCTACATTCCCACCATGGTGCCTCGCGCAGCTAAAAACAATACGATGCTATAGCTCTTTTGGGTTGCGCTAAAAATACGAATTGAGATTCACGCTTTGGTCTTAAGGTATGCGTTGTGTGTAAGGTATGCGTTTGGACCGTGAACAGCTGGCTCGGACAGGAGATCCCTAGCCAATGAACAGGCACACACTCCCGCCGCCCAGAAGGTCCCAGACCAAGTGGGCATAAACCTGCCAATCACCAGCAGCGTTACACAGCACCGTATGATGTCCTAGATACAGCTGTATGAATATTAATATTCAGGAGAGATGGTACATAGGATATATGTGTGTGTGTGTGTGTGTGTGTGTGTGTGTGCGTGCGTGCGTGCACATGTGTTTGTCTGTGTGTGAGTGTTGAATGCGGTCGATTGACAAGAGCCCTGAACGGGTGACATCTTTGACTCCGCTGAATGAAATGCGTTTCCTCTTCCTGCTTCTTTGTGTCTCTGTCGATGACGCACAGTGTTTCAGGGCCACTCGCTGTGGGCGGACGCTTGCCCCCCTCGCCCTTTTGAGACCGAGTGTTTACACCGCTCCTGACGCTGAGTCACCAGATTGAGTGTTGTCTCTTTCAACAGGTCAGAGCCTCGGATATCACCGGGCCGCGTGGAGCAATGCCCCCGATGGGGAATTATGAGGCACGCTGCCTAGTTACCTAGTCCCGGAGTCTGGTGGTTTATATAACAATTGAGATGCCATCAGATTGCTGTTTCTTCGACTGCTAACAGCTACAGTCGCTGAGTTATGTTTTCAAGTTATCCTCTCATCCTGGCCCCTTGAAGGACAGTATTGGTCTGGACCGAAACACCTTAATCGTCTCTCCTGGCTTCACTGAAACATCCTTTACCAGAATAAAAAAATCGATTCTGCCTCAGATAATTGTGTGTGAACATGCCTGTCCTGATGGTAAAGAATAGCAGTAGCACTCTGCTCTTTCTACTCTGATTTATTCCTACTGTACTTGCCAATTTGATGTCTATTTTTCGTACTCCATACTGGCAGGTGCACAAAGCCTTAAGGCTTTTTGGCAGAATCTGATACAAACGGCTGGCAACAATGGCTTCATCCAGACCGCTTTTGTCCTTCAAGTCGCACTATGTCACTGCTAGCTCATGAAACAGGCCGGTCAGCGAACACTGCAGAGCTAAAGTCGTCTTTAAAGAGTGCCTGTTCCATCACCAGGTGTGATGTTGATTAGCCATCACCCAGGTGTATAATAAAAAGAACCAATCCGCTAGTAAACACAGTGGACCGTACCAACTGAGCAGGGGGATCTTTTTACCATAGCTGTGGCTAGATGCGCCCATGAGTGATCCATTTTTAAACAGCTTGCAAGGGCTTGTCAATATCCCACCCGGTGGTAAAATAATCCCTTTAACATGGACCTTCATAACAAAGCTAAACAACAGCTAAATCAAGTGATATAACCGTGAGGAATCTGGGACACCGGAGGTGTACCCAAGGTGTATAAATGAAATAAATAAAAGTGAAAGAGGGAAATATATAAAGAAAAAGGAAGAAATATGAAGAAAGGGGGAAAAAAACACGGCAAAGTCAGATTTAGCTCCCTTGTTGAGGAGTGCAAGCTGTTCTCCGTGGATGAACAGAACGATGTCATCTGTGTGTGAGGCTGTCCCTTCTTCAAACACACACACACACACACACACACACACACACACACACACACACACACACACACACACACACACACACACACACACACGCTCACATATACACACACACACACACACACATACACACACATGAATGCATACCCTCCTGCACACACATGCACGCATGCAACACACCAACACACACACACACACACACACACACACACACACACACACACACACACACACACACACACACCAATCTCCAGCTCACCTTCTGTGTGTATGGCGGACACATAGCTCCAGTTGTAGCGCTTGACGATGTCCACCATGGCTCGGGCCTGCTGGGCGTCCGACGGAACCACCCTCATGAAGTACTTGAACAGGCTCTGGACACGTGGAGCGTGGAGAGGGGATCCGTGTGAAAAATGCTTTTTGTAACAGTAGTGTGCGTCTGTATCTGTTTGTATTCGTCGGTTCGGTCATTGGTCCTGCGTTCTTTCACTATTCATTATTCATTCATTCGTTAGAATTATATCAATTATATTTCTCCTGGTTCAGCTTCTCTGAACCAGGAGAAAAGAGACAAGACCAGTTATGCCGGGCATGGTATCCAGCCCATTTCACACAGAATCTTCAAAGATACATCACGATATATAGTTACGTGTCAATAAGACAAGAAACATGTGAGACGTGCGCTCAGAGTAAGGAATAGTTTCAAAGCCTCGACACAAATACAAAAGCGTCGTAATCTCCAGCAGAACACGTTCAATGATCCCCACCTGAGCAGGAAACTCAACGCGTGTGTAAGGTGAGCGGGTGAAACCGTTGGCCGGGCTCTGACCTTGTCGCTGAGGTCCATGCTGGTGGCCGAGTAAGCTATCTGCGGGATGTTGAACAGCTGGAGGAGGTTCTGAACCTGGATGGCGACGGAGCTGGAGCCGGGTCCGATCAGACCCACGATGGGCTTCTTGGACTGCAGCACCACGGGGCCGTCCTCGCCGGCGCACTTGGCCTGGCTCTCCTCCTCCTCGTTGGACACCAGCGTGTCCCGGATGAACTCGATGCTCTGCTCCAGAGCCACGGCAGAGTGCCAGCACGAGTCCCTACGGGGGGAGGAGAGGAGAGGAGATGAGAGGAGAGGAGAGGAGATGAGAGGAGATGAGGGGCGCGCAGTGGGGGGGGGGGGGGGCTGCTGGTGGAGGGATGTCAGGCAGGGCAGGAGTGAAGGGACATGTGTAGTAAAGGATTTACACATGGTGGATCTACTTAATCAAACTTAAACTTGAGTTCTGCTGGACTCTGATGGCCTCGCGATTCCAGCCGGAATCCCACAAGCTCACCTTGAGTTTTTACGTTGAGAGATATACAGTAAGTCTGGAACCAGAATTACATGGGCAACTCGGATTCAAAACCACATTGAGTCGGCCAATCAGAGAACCCCGGCGAGTGGTCACCGTGCAGCGCTGCTTTTGACCTTTTGGCTGTATTACCATATCAATATCTATGCTGCTTTAAAAATACTTTTTTTCTTACGCAAAAAGGTTTTTACTTCAATGTGAACGGTAGCAGTGACTGAAGCCGACTAAAGCTGACTAAAGCTAATGGTGTTTACTTTGGAAATAAGGCACTAGGGAGCCGACTGCCTGAGGCTCGCCAAAGTAAGGTTGAACTGACATCTCCCCACAACAGACACACTGCCGACTCTCCCGACCTGATGAGTGGAGCGAATATGGTCGGGCTGTCCGAGGATACATTGATTTTCTTTATATATATATATATATCAACATATTTATATATCTATTTATTGTGTTTCATGGAGAGGGCTTATGGTTCTGGGCAGTGGCGGAGCCAGACTTTTTTTCAAGGGGTGGCAAGAGGGTGGCCAAGGCTTTTATAGGGGGGACGCGATTGTCGACCGGGGGGGGCGAACGCCATTGTCAACGGGGGCGGGGGGGGGGTGCGGACGCGATTGTCAACGGGGGGCGATCGCGATTGTCGTCGTGGGGGGGGGGGGGGGGGGGGGGCGGACGCGATTGTCGAACGCGGGAGGGGTGGCACCTGGGGTGGCCAATCGGGTTCCAGGGGTGGCCAGTGCCACCCCGGCCGCCCCTCTGGCTCCGCCACTGGTTGTTGTATCATGAACCCTTTGAGACTGTACAGACTGTACAGACTGTACAGATTGTACAGACTGTAGTCCAGCTCCAGCTCCCTGGCCCTGCGGGGGGCTGACCTGATCTCACAGCCCAGCGTGATGTTGGGCAGCAGGGTGGGGTCTGCGTTGATCAGGTCCAGCGTGTGCATCATGGCCTCCACCCTCTGGATGCCGTACTGCTCCCTCACCGCCCCGCACTTACGCTCATGGACCTGGAGTCGCGCACACACACACACACACGCACACACACACACGCACACACACGCAAACGCACGCACACACACACGCAAACGCGCACATGCACACACACACACACACACACACACACACACACGCAAACGCACACATGCACACACACACACACACACACACACACACACACACGTGCATACAAGCGCACACACACACACACACACACACACACACACACACACACACACAGCTCACAATGTCCCACAGTCACACACACACACACACACATGAAAGCAAGAACAACCATAATAAATACACACACACACGCAAGCAAGCAAGCACAATCATACCAAATACATCACACACACGCATACGAATAATCAGCTCACAATTTCCCACAGTGACACACACACACACACACACACACACACACACACACACACACAAAGCGGGGTACCTTGTCAGCGGGGGGTTGGTGGTGGACAGAGAACAGCGCGCCTATGATGATGTCGCCGGGGATGTGTGCCAGCACCCTCCTCTCGGTGGCCTGGGCCGCGACGCCAACGTGGCCCCCCCCTCCTACGCCCGGCCCCCCGAGGTCGGACCCCCACAGCACAGCGACGGCCAGCAGTCTCACACACAGCCCGGCGTGGCCCCCCGTGCCGGTCCCCTTCTTCACACCCTTCATCTTCGTCTTCGTCTTCTTCTCCCGCTGTCCTCTTACGGTCCGGGTGGTAAAGCTCCTCTTGTCTTTGGCATGGTGCCGCCAGAGTCCAGATTCTTAAAGGCTATCGCGCTGGAGAATAACGCGCACAGTGTTTAAGTGAGCAACAAAGCCACGTCTGAAATGTCTGTCATGAAACAAAAAAAAGTGTCTACAAAGCAGAACAACTCAATAAAGGCGACGCTGTGCTCAGAGTGACAGTTGAGATGGTTCTAGTGTGGAGGCGCTCGCTCCTTCTACGACGTTCGGTTTAAAGCGGCGGGCAGCGCGCGGTGCTGTCCAAGGTGCTGAGAATGTTCCGCCGCATCTTCCTTACCAACGGACGGAGAGAATGCCAAAATATCTTTGTAAAGAAAAACACATGACTAATCCTATAGTTAAACCAGCACCATCCACCCCTTTTGAAATCGAGTGTGTTCTATGTATATAGTCTGGCTTTTTTTAATGGTTCTCCGAATAAAAACGGATGAGAGACATAGCCTACCTCAGTAGTGGTCTGTGAGTTGCGGGGTAAATTGCGTGCCGGTTGAAGCCCGTCGGAGGACCACATGTCTGGATGCTGCTGCTCTCCTCTTCATATCAGCGCGGTGCCTGGTGACAGAGAACTGGAAATAGCAGCAGATCATGTAACGCGCTGTTGGAACATGTTTCCAAAGCAAACTGACGCACACGCACGCACGCACACACACACACACACACACACACACACACACACACACACACACACACACACACACACACACACACACACAGGCGCGCGCGCGCGCGCGCGCACACACACACACACACACACACACACACACACACACACACACACACACACACACACACACACACACACACACACAAACACACAAACACAGCGCTCCTCCACCCTCATCCAAACGCAGCAGAGAAACGTACTTGAACAGACACTTCTCTCCGGGGCGCTGCGAGGGCTTTACATATGCGAGGGCTTTACAGGTGTGAAAGCAGAGAGAAAATGTGCTGTACACATTAAAAGATGAATGGGAAAAACACCTCAGTGAGGCTATTCTCTGCGCTTACGTTTTTTCTGGACAACAACTAGGCCTGCCGACACGCGTGGTTTGATTAAGACGATGGTTATGTGTTCATTTTTTGCCTTAACACTCCAAATCACAGTCGAGATGGATTGTCAGAGGGTAGGCTACATTACCATATTTCCACCATGGCAACAGATAAATATAGACCAATCTATTTCTAAATGCTGTGTGGCAAAATGCAACGGATTCCGTGCATGAGACCACTATCCTGTTTTAATTGATCAACTGAAACACACAAGCAGAACTGACCATCAGTTTGTAAAATAATTCAAATGACATATGTTTTTTGGTCATTTATTGCAATCTTTAAATTGTGATTGAAAAGTAACTGGACCGAATAGATGTTTGCAGTAACGAAGGCACTCTTGACATTTTTCAATAGGGAAGTCATATTTGGCGTCAGAGTGAGAACAGATAGGTGGATGACTCCGGCAGGGCTGTGAGCTGTGGGCGACCGCACAGCTCACAACCCAAACTTAGTCAAAGCGCGTCCCCTGGTGGACACTGTGCGGTACAACAGACTCACACGCCCGGCTGTCGAGTCTCCAGACTGCTCTATCCTGCACGAGGGGTAACCACCAGGCCTGCCACTTATCAAGTCCCCCGAAAATTGTTCCAACTATTATTCTCAGAAATGCAATAAAAGATCACGGGTAGCATCGCTGGGTTAGCCACATGAAGGAAGCGTTAGATCCAACGGTTAGAGTGCATGTGGTGTCCTGGGGCTCTGTGCGATGACGCAGAATGAACAGTAGCTTTTTATAATGCATCCATGGTAGTGTGGGACACGTGCTTCACCTCTATGGACGCTGTGCCTTTTTTTATTTGTTAATTAGCTCATGTATTATACAAATACACTGAGGTGAGGGGAGAGACGACCACCTGCCAGTCGGCTTTAGGGGTGATGGTCGGTGTGACATGGATGCCCCAGGCTGTCATTTAGTCTTATAGCCTCCATTTCAGTCTTATAGCCTACTTAGTTTTATAAAGTAGGCCTATTAAGGAAATTGAGACCACATCTCGAACTTTATTAACTAAGAATGGACAACAACTATGTAGCTAATTAAAAAAAAAAATGAACTAGTCATGGTAATTTTTCATGACATGTTCTAGTTTTTTCTAGGCAATTTGATCAATTTGGAAATGGTCCATACCCAGCAAACATTTCGACGTCGATCAGAGGTCTAATCGACGTTAGTCATGGAGGCCCCCCCCCACAAACTTTCATATCAGCCCCTCAAATAGACGTCGTATCGACCTCCATGACCAACGTCGATTAGACTTCTGATCGACGTCGAAATGTTTG
>NC_140280.1:12722767-12740267 GCF_964030765.1 Micromesistius poutassou
GAGAGAGCCTCTGATCGCGGCCTACGGCGTGGAGGAAGAAGCCGCCGTCCGTAAGAGCTACCAGACGGCTATGTGAAGGTCTACTGCCGAACCACCGTACATTCATGTAACATAATTGTAAATAAACGGATGTATGCCCTATTTAAAACAGGAATAAAAGTTTTCTTGGGATTCAGTGTAATCAATTGAATGCATTATGTATTCTTTGTTATAAACGTATAAAGTATAAGCCACGGTTGGTTAATTGATTACTTTGCTCTGCTCAGGTTACAATGCAGATCAAGTGAAGGGACGTGCACTCAGTGGAGCGTAACAGCAGAATAGATTTGTTTATAACGTTTTTGGGGACCGTGTAATGTTAATGTATTTTTCAAATGAAAAAGTAATCTGAAAAGATTTTAGTGGTGTTAAAAAAATCTGTCTCTTGATATCACATATCAAGAAGTTCCATGGGGTAAGTGTTCAGGTACCAAGATCTTCAGTCTTTGTACCACAGTCAACAAATGATGGCTATAAGAACTTAAGAGTGAGTAACATTTGATCAATTCACAGGACACACACATTTCAGAAATATCAAGCGTTTATTTATAATAAATTGTTTCCTGAATAGTTTGGGTCTTGTTTAAGGTCCCATTTTTAGGTTGCAGAGAAATAAGCACAAACAGGTGTCTGAACATCACAGCCATGCTAATGTTCAGCTTCTGCTCATGTACTGTACACCGTAGTCTATGGAAATACTCAGGCAAGATTACAAGATGACACAATGGAACTGCACTGCTGTAGGTGTTTTTCTTCGGAGTTTGGATGTTCTCGTGTTCATGTAGGTTTCCTCTCACACCATACGAAAATGCATGTTGTCACTTCTGCCCTGCCCATAAGCAAGGCACGGACCCGGCCGCCCTGTGAGGCAGGTAGCCCGCTGCTCTTAGCGCCTTAGCGTGGGACTGGTTGAACGCAGAGAATTAAAACAAAGTATAAAATAAAGAATACGACTATGTAAGGAATGTACAGTATGTGAATGCAATGCAGTATGTGGCCAGGAGGTGGCCCTCTTTTCTATAAGGTCTAGCGCACCTTACAGAGGTAGGTGTGCAACAAAAACATTCTTTAGGATAAATGCAATTAAAATCAACAGAGCCGAACGGAAGAGGAATGATTACACATAAAGCTACACACTCTGATGAGTGCTACAGTTAAAAAACATGCCGTGGAGGTGAATGCTAGTTTAAAAAGAAACCTGTATTGTATGAATGCCTCATGTAGGAAATTACAGTACAATATAACTTGTGGCTTTATCATACTTGATTGAATGTCAATAATATTAATAATGCAGTAATTGTCCTACATTCATTCAGCAAAGCAGGCATTGTGATTTACACCCAGTCATGAAACACCACTTTCTATACTTTCCGTAGGCGATGACGAATAAAGACGCAACATCGTTCAAGCTTTTCCATTGCATGTCATGAATATCCTCGTGCAAACACTCAGTGATGGGGCGACAAGAAGAGAACGGAACCAAAACGTGGATGGACATTGAAACAAACAAAACCAAAAACAACAAAAAAAAAAAAAGGTCCAAGCACTTTGACGTGATAAATCAGCGAAACGGACCAATCGCGACGACCCAGAGGTGTCTGTGGCGGTTGTGTCTTAGCAGTATTGCAATACCATGATGACAGCATACAAAGTAGTGAGGGCATTCTTCAGAGGCTAAAAGAGTGGCTTCTACAAATCATTAATCCAACTCATCGTCAGCTTCGCTGTCCTCCTCCTCCTCCTCCTCTTCCTCCTCCTCCTCCTCGTCTCCGTCTTTCTCCTTCTCGGTTTCTTTGGGCGGGGGGACGGCTGGCGGCAGGTCCAGGCGAGCCCAGGTCATGGGCTCAGACTTCTTCATGGCGATCTCGATCTTGGCAGCCAGCATGTTGACCACGCTTTTGCTGACGTCGATCACCTGGGCGGAGGGAGGCGAGCGGGGTTAAACGTGGCGCGTAAAAACCTCTCGCTTTATATTTTAATGACCGTCTTGGACCGCTGTTAGACCGTCATGTGTTTTAAGTGCTGGTCTAAGACAATACCTTCTTTAGTCATGTGTTTTAAGTGCTGATCTAAGACATCTTCTTTAGTCATGTGTTTTAAGTACTGCTCTAAGACAATACCTTCTTTAGTCATGTGTTTTAAGTGCTGGTCTAAGACACCTTCTTTAGTCATGTGTTTTAAGTGCTGGTCTAAGGCCCTGTCCACACGAATACGCGGCTTCACCGAATCCGATCTTTTTCTTAATCGTTTTCAAAAAAATCTCCGTAAACACGGCATCGTTTTCAGAAATATCTGCGTCCACACGCACCCAGTGAAAACTAACCAAAACGCTGTAGTACATATGCCAGGCCAGCAACAAAGTTGTCCCACCAGCTGCTAGTTCGTCCAGGTCTTGTCCAAAACTTTCTCCTGGTGGCCCTTCTGGTTACTCTGCGAGGTGGATCCAAGAGCGTGTGGCGTATGTTGTTCTCCATGGCCTTTTGTTGCTCGTCGCAGTAATATAGAAGCTGAAGGTTTTGCTGTAACAGCCCTAATAGACTGAGTAGTTTCTGTAGTACGAGCACAAGCATGTAGTCCGCCATTGCTGTTGTTGTTGTTATGATGCGTCTCGTTGCGGCGGCTGAGGTTAAAGGTTAGAGAGGCGGGGCTATGACGTCATCGTTTCAGAAAAAACCCGTTTTGGCCGTCCAGACGGATGCGCTGGGGCGGCGTTTTCAAATTTTCCCACTCTGGGACCCGTTTTCAAAAAATACCGTTTTCACCCCCTGAAAACGCCGGATCCGTGTGGACGCGAGGCCAATCCGATAAAGTATTTATCCGGATTCGAAAAAAACGGCTTCGTGTGGACAGGGCCTAAGACACCTTCTTTAGTTGTGTGTTTTAAGTGCTGATCTAAGACACCTTCTTCAGTCGTGTGTTTTAAGTGCTGGTCTAAGACAATACCTTCATCAGTCGTGTGTTTAAGTGCTGGTCTAAGACAATACCCTAATCAGTCGTGCGTTTTTCCTGCTACTTCTACACAGTTGCCTGACAGGCGCCAGTGATTCCATCACACATGATGAAACATTGTACAATAAAGCTGGTGTGAAGTTATAAGTCATGAAGCAGTACCACATTAAAGGACTCTGCAAGAGCAGCCTATGATGCAACGTGGGACACTCACCCCCCACAAGCTTATTTTCTGTGCAAATTCCTTCTCCCCTTCAAATAGAATGTGGATGTCGAGCTGGAAATAAACAGAGCACATGTCACCAAAACATCAGAGAGACAGCCTCCACGGTAAACAGCTTTAGTTGCTAAAAAAAACAAGCGGACAGACAGACAGACAGACAGACGCACCCCTCCCCCCCTGCCCTCACCGTGGTGCTGTTAGCCTCGACGTAGCTTAGCTCAGGGACGGAGTTCTTTGAGTAAATGGAGATGATGACCTGTGCTCCGGTCTGGTGCCAGTCAAATCGACACGGGACCACTTTCTTACCCTGCAAAGGAGAGGACCACTGTTACACAGAGGCACGGCCACTGGGTGTGCTGACTGGCCACTAGAGGGTGCTGGCGGTGCGCCGGTGCACCTCTCACCCACCGTTTCCTTCTTCTTCCAGATGTGAGTCCCCTTGACGCAGCCCTCCTGGGACAGGAAGGTGTTGAAATCCGACGTTTTCCTTTTACAACAGGTCCAGTACTTCATCCTGTGTGGAGGAAGCACATGGGTCATGTTTCATCACACACACAAAATACTGAAAGATGGATGAATAAGGTTGTACTTTGTTTCTCTAGGATAGATTTTTTCAAGCGTTAATTACGGGCAGAAATTCTGGTCACAACAACTTAAAATAAATGAAATGGTTATGAATTATGTCTCACACACACGTTAATTAATCAATTTTCACAATATTTCACGCACAATTTATTCCTAGGATATGTTAATCCATTTTCACAATAAGTCGCACACACACAAACATAATTACTAGGATATGTAGATGAATACATTTTCACAATCTTAACATTATTGCTAGGAAATGTTAATGAATCCATTTGGCCAAATCTCATGGGACAAGTTTAGACAACACACCCCGATACACTAATGAATTCAAAACACCAATCACTACATAATTGACAACAATTATGCCAACTGCTTCTTTCTTATGTTTCAAACCCATATTAATAATTTTAAGGGCATATATTTTCATTGATTTCATCTGTAAAACTGGGTGTCCCTTTAAGTTGAGATCTGAACTTAACGAGTATCCAATCGCACTTAAAGATGATACATTATAATGATAAAATCATTGACTGAAAAAACGTCTAACTTTGTTATTTGTGGTTATGAACAAAATAAAATAAAAGTGCTTTGAGTACTAACCCTTCGTGAAAGATGGGGAATCCAGAATGGTATGCGCACACTTCCTCGTTGCTGGCCGCTCCGCCGAAGCTCTGGTGGAGATAAGAGTAACCGGTGAAGTGCCATGTATAGCAATAGAAATACCAGTAGGACGTCTGTCTAGTGACTTATGGAAGTAGTGCATCAGGGACGTTTAAAAAGGCGTTAAGGCACACAATGGGCTGGAAGAGAGCGGAGGTGTTTTTAATAGAGCACTTTTCCGTCTCTCAGTAAAACACGGTTAGGAAAAATGCTGGAATTTACCAACATTTTACCTTTAATTGATGTGCTTGTAAATGCAACTTTGTGAACACAAGCACCAAAATAACAGCTTTGGGTGCTGGTATCTCTCAGCGTCTGTGTGATAAGACAGTACGTGTAGCGCCAAACTAGACTGCGGTCTATCAGAAGAACAGCTGTGGCAGTGATCCGCATCCCCGCTATAGACAATGCATCTCAATTAGGGCCAGTGCTGCAAGAGCCTGGATGCGGAGAGCTGCTAGGAGTTGAGAGTCTGTGCTCTGGTCCGGAAAAAAAGAAGAAGCTGTTTTTGGAGTAGCTTTCTCTCGTCTGTGTGTATATCAAAATTATGTTTGGCAGCACCGGTAAACAACGGTGATAGGGCAAGGCAGGGTTAAGTAAGTGTTCCTTTGGACTGGATTCTTAAAAGAAATCTTACATTAAAGTAGGACACACAACGGCGCGTACACTTTGCTGGAACTAGAACTAAAAGAACAGATCTAAAATAATAAACAGTGTGCTTATAGTGGTGCTTGTGGGGGAAGGGTGAGCCACGGTCTAGCGGCAAGAGCAGAGCCTGCTGTAGGATTCTGGCGGAGGCCAACTTATCAGCTCTCTTTTTAGTGGGGTTCGGAAAGCAGCGGGGGAAAAGAAATCAACCGCCTTGAGGGGGCCGACACTGTGCCGTGCGCTGCGGCATCACACGGTTCCGGCGTGTACGACAGCGTGTTTTAATGCTGGATTTATTTTTACACCCAATAATTCAGGCGTCTTGAGGCAAGGCTTCAGCGGGCATCAAAAGCACATGTTTTCCTGATTCATAAAAAAAAAAAGGGGGAATATTTATTCACCTACCTTCGTGCACCCTGCGTTTTTACATGAGGTGCCAATCTTGGTTTCATCGCCCTCCTCCTCTGGATGACAAAACACACAAAACACGTGTGACTCGATTGACAAACTATGTGCTTTTGTAGAAACAGTCACCTGCCGTCCATTTTAAAGACAATTCAGCACAACCACGCCGAGGAGAGGGACCCAGTGGCCAAACACCAAACCCTGCTTTCCCCTCCTCTGGCTCGCTGTTTGGTTTCCAGGACATGGAGGTTGAAATGAAAAGACGGGAACAATATTCTCATCATCCCACCTGATCATAACTCGTCCTTTGACCCGCTTCGCTTTTTATTCCCGCCTTAATTCCATGGCAGCCTATTCCCCTGACACGGGCGCACGGCAGGAAAGGATGTGTGGAGGGTAGACGGCGAGGCGCGGCTCACCTTTCATCTCCGCCGTGTTGTCAGACAGCTTCATCTTCTCCAGCGCCTGCCTCAGAGAGGCTGACACCTTGTGCTGCATCCTCACCATTGGCTCCACGGCACTACAGCACACACAACAAATTCCCGGTTTACAGAACGACAGCAACCCCTTGAATGTTAGTTGCCTGGTGTTTTATTTTACAGTGCTGTTGGCTTATAACACTGCAGAGTAATAAGAATACCGGAAGACGAATATGCAGTTTAGATGTAACTCAGGACATAAATCACGGTATCAATTTAATCTATGTTTAAGTGGCAATTTAGAAAATAGTCCACATTGGTGCCAATAAGTGAGAGTTGGCATGATTATCCTAGACACCTCATCTATTTAATATGCCAAACTTTACTCCCTAAAAAAGCTTATAAAGCTGGAATAAATCCATGTCTTTCATAATGCCAACACCCCCCAAATGAAACAACCACAGGACAATGTTTTCCCCTGCTCACAACTAAGCGCCCTCTACAAACTACTAAATGCAATCATGATCTCAAGGACACTACAAGTGGGCACCACAGGGTAAAAATATACACATTCAACATCAATATATGCAGTAACCAAGGGGACGCACAGATCAACTAAGTCAGTAGGTGCTCAGGGCCACCGTGTTGCAGTGATATCTCTAGGCAGAACAGGTGAGTCACGAGGGAGGCTTTGAAGTGAAGTTCCAGAGTATTGGGGGCGGCGACATACAGGGGTTTTCACTCACTAAATTGGTTTAACTCCTACCTTGGTCTGGCGAACGCCCCCAGAGGTTTAGGGGCGGAGATGATGTACTCGCTGAACTTTGGTTTCTGTTCATCCACCTCCTTCTTCTCTCCAGAGGAGCTCACATCAGGTTTCACGGGCTCCGGTGGCTTTTCTTTGTTGTGAGGGGCTTTCGTACAACCCTTATGTGAAAAAATATAAAATAAAAGATTTGAGATTCCAGAGAGCATGCAGAAATAAAAGCTGCGCATTCACACTGAACAGAAATGTGTGTTATCGTGTCATGGGGTGTAATACAATTACATGCATGAAAGCTACTCATCTAAACACAACAAATGATATAACTAAATCACAAGTTCAGGCCTTTTCCCAATAAAAAGGTTGTAATGGCAGAAAGAGAATTCTCCAAGAGTACAAAGCGCTTTCATCCATTCTCTGGAGCACAGCCTTACAACAATGCTGAGGAAGTCGGAAAAATCGGTGGTTCTTCTCTTGCAGCAGGACCATCCCTAGGGAGGAAAAAGAAGATTTAGATGCCTTTACTGTCACTCAGGATGGACCCAAAATCGTCTTCTGACTGGCCGAGTGAAAAACAATATTCGAAACGTGCAATGTGGGTCAAAGCTAGGGAAGGCTCAGGTTTTGAAAGTATCCAACCAAAAGAATCCCCCCCTCCCTGCAGGCCTCCCTCTAAACTCCACTCCCCTAAAACACAGGACTAGCTCTCTAGCTTTAGGTCTGCCCATCCTTGTGTTAGACCATGAGTGCACGGCCAGAATGCACGCAGGTAGCCGGGTAGGTATGTAGGTATGTAGGTAGGTAGACAGCCAGGTGGGCTATTAAATAATTTCAGTCGGGCCAAACAAAATGATTGGACAGGCTGTTTACAGCCCGGCGACAGCCACAGTTACCTGATTTTTTATTTATTTTTGCCTGAGAATTAGATTTATTGATTGATCTCAGGATGTAAAGAGAATTTCAACATATACGACAAAATATGTTTCTAAAATAAATTGCCTACCCTAGCTTTAAGTGCAGGTGTGCTAAAAGCTAGGCCATACGCACGGCAAGTTATATGAATGGCAGTGGGAATTATATACTGGAAGAGTGAATGTGATTTGGCAAAAACATATTTACCTTCAATGCATCATGGAACACCGGAACCCCAGGGTGGAAGGTGCACGCATCTTAAATAAATGAATAAACCATGTTAGATGTTTAACTTTAAACTCACAACTCCCTATCCATTTTCTATGCATTTATCCATTCTATCTATGAGAGAGGAGCTTTCTGAGTTTATTTAACTAGGACAAGGTGTGGTGGTGTTCGTGTTTCCAGCAAACTTCCCCGAGTGCCATCACTGACACTAGAGGGAGGCTCTCAAGCATAACTTAGTTCTAGGGTGAAGGCCATGTAATAACATTTCAAAACAGGGTACGTTCTCTGCACAACGGAGCATCGATCTACTAGGATCCATCATTGATTCACATTTTTAACGCAGTATTTTAACCGCAGGAGGCCAGGAGCCTAACTCAAAGTGTTTACAGTGTCCCTGTCACGAAACTGGGTGATCAGAGAAGTCTACCTGTAGGTACTCTTCCATTGTTTCAAGTCCATTCATGGTCAACCCATAGACTAGTATCGTTTGAGTCGTTTTTCATTTCCAACACAAACAACAAAAGCATTACACAAGGATAATATATTGCAGTCGTACAAAACAGTGCACTAATGTTGTAAAATATGTTTCTTAAAAACACACAATGCCTTACTAAACGCAAGGAAGTCAGGAAGTTTCTGGAAACACAATCCAGTAGCCTTACTTCGTACAGCAAATACTATACTATTTTAATTAAAACAATATTATATATTACGGCCAGAAATGTCGGTATTCACATTGTAACCGAATATAAAACCTTTATAGAAAACACTGAGGGTGGGAAGCTCAGTAAAGCACATGGCTGTGTTACAGTAGACAGAAGATTCTAGATGAGAGCATAGCAACATAGCTAGGACAATACTCACCATCAAGGTTATTCTCCGGATCAAAACGTTGACCACAACCTTTATTGTAACACAAAACTGACATGACGGTATTCCCCGATGAAGGACTCCACAATAAAACAATATAGAGCGTTAATAAAAGGCGATTGCACCCACAAAACTAGTAGTATGGGACAAGCTGGCCGATATAACCCCGCTTGCTAAACTTCCGGATGGTGTCGGCTGTGCTCGGTAAAACTCGGCACATCCCGAGTCCCGATCCTCTCCTACCGGTGGCTGAACTACCTTTCATCTCCCAAAGAGCGCACTCGGTCCTGTGTACGCGACCGCTGATACAGACAGCGTCAAACTTGCTTTCATTCTCTTCTGTAACCATATGCGGGACCTTACTCTGACAGCCACTACGAACCAATTTGCTTCGGTTTTGGATATTATATTTATTCTGCAGACACAATGCTGCATCTACTGTTTTTAAGGGGGTTATGTGAGAAGGGACACCGAATTGTTTTCTTTCTGTGTTCCATTCATACCGCTGCTGGACGATGAACGAGTTTTTAACTATTGTATGGACATTTTCGGCTTGATGGAAAACACTTCGTTGAAACAGTTACAGCAGAATACTATGTTCCGAATTTTTTCTCGAGGTAAGTCTGTGCCATTCATACGTCCCAATACAATTCCAGCGGGGAAAATCATGGACATAGGTATTTTATCAGCTAACATAAGACGAAAACGTGCGAAAAAATTACTTAGGCTATTTGAGATTGTATTCCAAATAAAGCAGGCTACATAGCGATGGCTCCACGTTAGTTATATTTTGTGGTTAGGTTTAAGAGTCGATGCTTTGCATACCACAATGTTAAGTCTGATTAATATTCATACATATTGCATGTATATCAATCAAACTTAATTCTCCGCGACGCCAGCAGTAACAGGATAAATGGCGATTGATGGCTAGGTAAGAAGTACAATATTCTTGCTTAAGCTGTTGAGGAGTTGTTGAGAATATTTTCACTAGCTGTATGTTGTGTCCTATTTTTTTTAATCCAATTGTCAAACATCAAATGGTAGTGCGCTTTTTAGATTGCATGTTATTTCGGTGGTTTCATGTATTAAGCAGACACAAAAGACATGTACCTGTCATTGCAGAGCTCTGTTGGTAATTCGTCAATAGTGAGTTTTAGCGTGACAAAATGACAACGGTTTTGAAATAACGCTTTTTTAAATGTAATTTTATAGGTATAATCATAACATATTTGGTAATAAATTACAACGAGGTTAACTGCCATTCGGAATGATAGACATGTATGCATTGTCAACATATTTAAAGTTATGTCTGTACATCTCATTAAATCTTTTCTCTTTCTCCAAAAAAGGCTGACTGGGCAATGGAACGGTGATGAAGTCACTTTTCTTCGGCATAATGTCGCTTATTTCAAGCGTCAGGCTCCTGCTCGATATCGTCTTTTTTTGCCTCCTCTCCCCTCCATTTCTCTGTCCAATTCAAGCCCAGTTTCTGCAGGCACCCAGGGCTTCACCCAGCCTCTTCCTCTTCACCCAATTATCTTATAATGCTTCCATTTCGGAGAACTCTGCAGCAAGGACCTACGCCAAGAGCGAAGTCAAAATGGGCATTATTCTCAGACCACCCCAATCCCTGGACATTAGGTACTCCATCGAGTCCGGGGATAGCGAGGGGATATTCCAGGCGGAGGTGTTTGTGATGGGAGACTTCGGTTTCCTCCGTATACGCACCAATGGAGGCAGCGTTCCCATCTTGAACCGAGAGGTGCAGGATAACTACACCCTGACCATAAAAGCGTCCTCTCCAGGGTCTCTTGAGGCCTCGACGAGTGTTTTCATCAAGGTCCTTGATACCAATGATCTGCGACCGCTGTTCTCGCCCACCAGCTACTCCATCGTGGTCCCTGAGAGCTCCCCTCTGGGGGCCAGCGTAGGACGGGTCACGGCGACCGACGCGGATGTGGGCTCTAACGGAGACTTCTACTACTTCTTCAAGAGCAGAGTAGACTCCTTCACGGTCCACCCGACCAGCGGCGTCCTCACCTTGACCGCCCAACTCCGACAGGAGGTCCAAGGGCGGTTTGACCTGGAGGTGCAGGTGGTCGACCGAGGTTTGAAGCTCTACGGAAACAATGGCGTCAGCAGTACTGCGAAACTGGTTCTGACGGTCGAGCGTGTCAACGAGTTTGCCCCCGTGCTCGCTGCCGCTGTGGTCACCCCGTCGTGGGCGCAGAAGGACCAGGTTTACGTGGTGTTGACGGTGGAGGACGGAGACGAGGGGGCTGCCGGCGATGTAGAGTGGGTGACCATCATAGACGGGGACCCGTTGGAACAGTTTGTGGTGGACAGATCGCCTGTCAAAAACGAATACAGAGTTAAAACATCTGAACTGCTGGACTGGGATCAATTCCCCGATGGCTTTAACCTGACCTTTCAGGCCAAAGACCGGGGCACCCCCGCAAAGTTCTCCAACACCCAGTTTGTTCTACTGTTAGTGAAAAAGCCAGAGCCAACCGTGGTGGAATTTGAAAAAGGTGTTTACAAAGTCAAGCTGAGTGAATTAGCCCCCCCCGGCACTTTTGTAGACAAGGTGCGAATATCCCCTCCTCCCCTGATTGTCAATTACAGCTTCACCGCCGCCTCAGATCCAATATACCTTGATATAAACCCGTTGACTGGAATTATCGTGACCACACAGCCGTTGTCAACAATAACCCCTATGGAGACTATGGAGCTAGAGATTATTGATATTATTAGTCAGCTTCAAACCAAGCTGCAAATCACCATAGAGGATGCTAATAATAACGCCCCAGTGTTCACCCAGGCCTCCTACGACGTGGACATCAACGAGAGTTTACCCCTGGACACGGTCGTCCTGGTGGTCTCTGCCACCGACGCTGACCAAGCAGAGAACGGATATGTAACCCACACACTCACCAGCCTGCAGTCCGTACCTTTTGCCATCGATCAGGACACGGGAGAGGTCAGGATTACCAGAGATCTGGACTTTGAGACCTCTGCGGATACGTATACGTTTGCGGTGCGAGCCTCCGACTGGGGTTCCCCATACAGAAGGGAGAGTGAGGTCAATGTCACTATTCGCCTGGTCAACATAAACGACAACAGGCCTCTTTTTGAGAAGGTTTCCTGTAGAGGGATGATAGCTCGGGATTTCCCTGTCAACAAAAATATCCTCACTCTCTCCGCCATAGACATAGATGAACTCGGGTTTGTGCGGTACCGTATATTGTACGGTAATGAACTTGACTACTTCATGTTAAACCCAGACACCGGAGCCCTGTCGCTGCGGAGATCCCTAGCCGCGGCTAATCTAAAAAGTGGAATATTTAATCTGAAAGTGGCTGCCACCGATGGGGAGCTTTTCTCCGATGCGACGTTTGTGAACCTCACCGTCGTCAGAGGGAGGACGGCACCGAGGGGGTTCAACTGCAAGGACACGCAGATGGCCCAGCTGTTGGCAGAGAAAATGCTCACCAAGGCAGCTGCTATGGCGACCCCGAAAGTGGAAGAGACCTATGCATATGCTTTCTCCCGAAACACACAGGCGCCACAGTTTGAGTCTTTCCCCAGCAGTATTCTGGTCAGGGAAGACCTCGTCCCCGGCACCAGCGTGTTCCAGGTGAGGACACGAGACAGCGACGCGGGCTTCAACGGCCGAGTTCTCCACGCCATATCTCAGGGGAATCAAGAGAGCTGCTTCAATATTGACATGGACAATGGCTTGATAACCGTGTTAGAGCCACTGGACCGCGAGAGGTCCGATCGGTACTTCCTTAACATCACTGTCTACGACCAGGGCGTTCCACAGATGACCAGTTGGCGGTTGTTGACCGTGATCATCGAGGACGCCAACGACAACAACCCCCAGTTCGTTCAGGACGGCTACTCCGCCCTGGTCGCTGAAAACTCTGCCATCGGTCTGGAAGTTGTCACTGTTGGCGCGTTCGATAAAGACATGGGTCAAAACGGCCAGTTGACCTACACACTGCTGACGAGCGTCCCGCAGTTTGGCATCAACAGAGAGACAGGAGGTGTGTTTGTGTCGAGCCATCTGGACCGGGAGGCCTTTCCAACGTTCAGCCTGAAGGTGGAGGCCAGAGACAAGGCAGAAAGAGGCACCCAGAGGTCAGCAGTGACCACACTTAGCATTATCATTGGTGACGTTAATGATTGTGCCCCAGTCTTCATCCCTGCCAGCTACAGCACCAGGGCACTAGAAGACCTTCCAGTGGGGACTGTGATCACCTGGGTCCAGGCTCAGGACCCAGACCTTGGTCTTGGAGGCCAGATCCAATACTCCTTGATGAATGACTTCAACGGCACTTTTGAGGTAAGTCTTGCTTTGCCTTTGGACACTTTGTTTGTCCTGATTTATTGGAACGGTAACATCAATTCAAATGGGGCTTTGTAATACAGTTTTGTTTGATTTGACAACTGTGCATACAGGTAGACGCTTCGAGCGGGGTGTTGAGGATTGGGAAGGAGCTTGACTATGAGAAACAGCAGTTCTACAACGTAACTGTACTGGCTGCAGACAGAGGGACCCCCAGCCTCAGCACTCAGTCATTTGTTGAGGTCGAGGTGTGTAAATCATGCACACGTACACACACACACATGCGCACGCACACGCAATTACAAACAAACAAACACACACATACACACACATACATATTGTCACACACGCACACATGCACACACACACACACACACACACACAAACACAAATGCCTCACCCCCTACACACACACACACACACACACACACATACATACTGTTACACATGCACACACACACACACACACACAAACACACACACACACACACACACACAAATGCCTAACCCCCTCCACACACACACACACACACACACACACACACACACACACGCGTATTATCTGCTTCTGATTGAAACATTCCTCTGATGTGATAGCAGTAATCTGTGTGTCTCCGCAGGTGGTGGACGTCAATGAGAATCTGTATGCACCCTACTTCTCTGACTTTGCTGTGAGAGGCTCGGTGAAGGAGAACTCTCGTGCGGGCACAAGCGTCCTGACCGTCAGCGCCCAGGACGACGACAGGGCCCGGGACGGGGCCCTGAGGTACTCTATCAGAGCAGGCAGCGGCCTGGGCACCTTCTCCATTGATGAAGAAACAGGTGTGACACAAGATCAATGTCTGAGGCCAATTTATGTAGAGTGTAAATCCAATTGCTCGCAGTGTTATGCTTGGAATATTAAAATCCCAATTTGGTGCTTATCTTTTCGGAGATAATAAGCAATCTAAAAGGTTCTTTGCGGCGTTGGGACAATTCATTTGGGTCGCCACTCGTCTCCTTTGTCTGTCTGGCCTTCTGCCGTCACTCCATGCCATCACTCAGCTGCGTTACCTTTATCGCGCTACATCTTGCAAGCTTTAGTACGATTCTTGTTCTTCCCCTGAGAGCTCATTCATTCCCTGTCGCATGTACATTCCCTGTCAATGTTTTTTTTTGAAGATTTATTGGAAAGCAGCGTATCTCAGTATTTGCAATTGTGTGTGATGGGGGGGGGGGGGGGGGGGGGGGGGTGATGCTTATGAATATGGATACTCACGCTGTATTTATTGCATGGAAATCATATTACTGTGTGTGAGTATGTGTGTGTATGAGTGTTTGAGTGTGTGTGTGTTGTGTGTGTGGGGTGGGGGGGGGGGGAGGGGGGGGGGTGGTGATGTATGGAAGCGGATGAATGGAAAGGGTGTGAAGTGTGAGCCAGTAGGATGCTGGTGGGGAGTTCCCCAGGGCACTGTGTGTGCTGGGAGATCATTACTGTAATGAGGGCAGCGCGGCCGCGCCTGTATCAGGGCAGTAGGCTGTAGGGCCCGGGGCCCGGGGCCCGGCACTGCCACTGATCCCACTCTGCTGGATCAAGGGTCCCCCCTGCTGTGAAGTCTACAGCAGATTCAGTCTGACTTATCTCACCATGACAGAAGTATTGTTAGTGTGTGTGTGTGTGTGTGTGTGTGTGTGTGTGTGTGTGTGTGTGTGTGTGTGTGTGTGTGTTCTTCTTTCCCGAGGACCCGCCCTCCGCCAAACAAATGCCCAGAAAACTTCACAAAAATGTTCCCGAAAAGTGTATGAAATCATCCGCGCTGTGCTCCACCACAAAGGGGAAGTGGTGAACAGAAAGGGGAAAAGGCTTGTGGAGTGAAATGGGAGATTGTCTTCGTTATCATTTTATCATAGTAGCGAGGAACAGCTAACGATATATAATTCTTTATATAACTATAAAAATCAATCAATCAATCATTGTAATGTAACATTTCTATTCAAATCCTACCCTCGTTTGTCACACTGGCACTGGCCTCTACTGTAGATGACTGGTGGCGCTAGTCTGTCCTGACCTTTAAATAGGTTAATTAATATCGACTGTACTGCTGCCAGTGAGAGAGAGAGACAGAAAGAGAGAGAGAGAGAGAGAGAGAGAGAGAGAGAGAGAGAGAGAGAGAGAGAGAGAGAGAGAGAGAGAGAGAGAGAGAGAGAGAGAGAGAGAGAGAGAGAGAGAGAGAGGAAACGACTTCTGTGGCAGATTAACATTAATTAACATCTAAAGTTAGGTAAATAGCAGATAAGATTTTAAAATCTGATAGAGGAGACAGCAGCGTGCCACAAGGGTAAGGAAACGGTGGCGGTGTTGAGCAGCAGACCCTGGACTTCCACCGGCCCCGTTGAGCACAGCAAGGGAGAACGAAGACTAGCGAGGCTGTGAATGATAGCCAGGGATAACCTTTATAGAGAGTGCAATCTTTCCAGGGGAAATCAGACGGGTTGAAAGTACAGGCAAGAGGAGGAGCGGGAGGAGAAGAAGTGAAGCGATAAGAGGGCAGGTAAAGGTTGCAGCAGGGACCAGGAAGAAAATTGTACTTTCTTTCTTTGTCTATTGATTTTCTTTTTCCACCCCAACCCCTCAAGTTTTGTTTGAACATATCGGATATTAAATCAAAAACTGTCTCTCTGCTGTTTGATCAGACACGCCCGTGTGCAGGTACTGCACTGCTGGTCCAGGATGGTTGGTGTCGATCTTGGTGGTAGGAGCCTGTGTCGTCCCACTGAGCTTGAGGGACTCTGCTTTGACTCACTGTCATACTAGGTCTTTCAGCGCAAAGAGTAAAGATGTCAAAATTGGAAAAGACAAACAGGACACAGTGGAAAAAAAGAAAGAAACGTATATTAGTGGGGAAAGAGAGACAAGAGACGGTTTGGGAAAAGAAGGACATTGTGTGTGTGTGTGTGTGTGTGTGTGTGTGCGCTGCGCTTTAAAAGGATCTCCCACGGCGTGCCACGATTCCACCATTTGAATCTCACATGTGTAATCGTCTCTTGCTCTTTAGTACGCCGGCCTATTTACCGGTGCAGAGTTAGCGTGCGTCTGGTATTAAGATGTTTTTCGATGACTCATTCCCTCAGTGTGGGTGGAAAGACGCCAGAGCTATCCATCACTGAAGAGGGAGGATGGTCTGTGGCTTAAGTCCTTAGTGCTCTTGCACTTTGAACACAAAAAAAATTGGTATTCTTGTCATTCTTAGGGGCAAGGCAAGGCAAGCGATTTCTCATTGGGCAGCTGTCAGGAGCCAGTGGTTCTCTTATTAGGGTGCAGTGTGAGCCGGCTGCAGGGCGTGTCACGGTCAAGATAAAGTGTTTTTTAAGTTACACGCAGGCGCAACGTATTCTACATTTTTTGCAACAAACACACTGGGCATCTTTTGATGTGCTTCTCGGGTACTCAGTATACCACTGGCGGAGAGGCGACTGTGGAGCAAGCCCAGTGAAGATTGCTTCCATGACCTTGGGACTTGTTTGTTTGTTTGTGAGTCCTAAGAACCGAGTAGTCGTCCAGCGGAACCTATGACTAACTTCTTTAGCCAATACGTATTTAAGTCCTTATTTGAAAACTGGCTCTGCATAGCCCCCGGGGGGGCTGTTTGCTGTGCTGCCGATTGTGCTATTTGTGGTGAGAATGCCCAGTGTCAAATCGGATTTATTGTGGCCTTTCTGAGTGGTGCCTGTCTGTCATGAGGTTCAAAGAGCCTTTTGGAACACCAAGTTGCTTCTCTCCTCACCTCTCTCTTTGTCTCTGTCGCGGTCCGACTGTCAAGCAGAGATGTGATGTGTTCTGAAAAGGACACGGTGAAGGACAGCGAGGACGCAACACCGTTTTTCATTTTCATGTTTCATTTTTGTGTCCACTGTAGTTTCCACGTGGGCAAAAGGCAGAGAGAAATGGGACATGTCAGGCTTGTGACTTGGTGTTGGTGATGTGGGTGACCTAATCCGTCGTATGAAGTAAGGGATGGAATAAATAACAGTTACACATCAATAGTAAAACAGAGATACCTTATTGAAAGAGAATAACACTTAAAACTAAATGGTAAATAGACTGCATTTATATAGCGCTTTAATCCAAAGCGCTTTACAATTTTGCCAGTCACCCATTCATGCACACATTCACACACCGACGGCGGAGTCAACCATGCAAGGTAGGGAGCAGTTAGGGTGAGGCGTCTTGCTCAGGGACACCTCGACACTCTAGCTAGGAGGAGCCGGGGATCGAACTAGCAACCTTGCGGTTACCAGCCGACCCGCTCTACCTCTTGGGCTCCCGCCTCCAAAACTAACCGCAACTTCATAAATGACACGAGAAGAAACATGTTATACATTATCTTCATCCTGAATGATACATTAACGGTTCATTTCATTATTACTCCCAGGGGGCTCTTTACACTAATTAGAAAGACCCTGAT
>NC_140280.1:12747767-12752767 GCF_964030765.1 Micromesistius poutassou
GTGTGTGTGTGTGTGTGTGTGTGTGTGTCTGTGTGTGTGTGTCTGTGTGTGTGTGTGTGCATGTGTGTGTGCATGTGTGTATGTGTGTGTGCATGTGTGTGTGCATGTGTGTATGTGTGTGTGCATGTGTGTTTGTGTGTGTGTGTGTGTGTGTATGTGTGTGTGTGTGTGTGTGTGTGTGTGCATACGTGTGTGCACGAGTGTGGAGGCATGTTTGTATGCGTATGTGTGGATGTTTGCATCTAGTCAACAGTTACAGTTTAAATATCTAACTAAATAATCTCTCCACACAGATGCTTCAGCGAACTAAAACAAACGCCCTATTAACACAAAATCAATCCAAACTATATTTTCTGTCCCACAAAGTCAAGAAGCACTCAATTCACTGTGTCCCACCCTTCATTTGAGCATGTGTGTATGCATTAGCAGTGTAATGTGCATGAGTATTATAGTTATGTATGTGTGTGCTTCATTGTGTCTTTGCCTGTGTGTGTGCATGTGAATGTGTGTCTGTGTGTGTGTGTGTGTGTGTGTGCGTGTGTGGATGTGTCTCCGCCTTTGTGCCTGAGATAGAGATGGATAGTGAGAGAGGCTGTCTTTGTGAGTATGTGTGTGTGTGTCTGTCTGTGTCTGTCTGTCTTCTTGTGTGTGTGTGTGTGCGTGTGTGTGTGCATGTTTGTGCCCATGCTAGTGAGCGTGTATGTGCAATGTATGTGAGTGTGTGTGTCTCCTCCTTTGCAACGTTTGTTGTGAACTACGGAGAGAGAAAGAGTGTGTGGGTATGTATGTGTGTATGTGTGTGTGTGTGTGTGTGTGTGTGTGTGGAAGTCATCAAAGTGACTTCCAATGATATACTTCCAACACCCTCCTCCCCGGGTCCATGTGTACGGGCAGAGAGCGGAGGGTGACAACGTGAGCACCAGGAGGGAACCAGCACCACACGCTCGGGGGGGACAAGCGACCGTTCCGTTGCTAATGATGCTCCACTCTGGCTACTTTTGTACCGTGGTCAAGTGCCCGTCGTCATGCTAATGATCCGCTGCGGATCAGCGCTGATATCGACCGCCCCCTCCCCCGGCGTCGCGGTGGCCGGACGACTCATTGACCGACGGCTTTGCAGTATGGCCGCCGGCCAAAACGTCTTACCGTCTTGCCACGGCGCCTGGCACGAAGGTGTCCGAAATGGTTAAAGGGTAAACCTTAAGAAAAGACTGCAAGCCTTATAAAGGTATATAGGTTTTTATTTAAAAAAAAAACATGCTTTTTGGTTTCCATAGCAAACAACTGCGTGGTCAGACGTTGTTTAAACCAGCGGCATACTCGCTCTGGGGCCACTGTTCCCGGCCCAAGAGAGGACTGCCGCTGTGGGAAAGTGCTTTTAAGCCAGAAGCAGCAGCAGCAGACTTCTTGTGTTCTCACAGTCAACCTTTAACCCTTTCATGTTCTGTCTTCCCTTTGTTTCCTCGCCAAGGTCTGATCACAACCACCTCGAGGAAGCTGGACCGCGAGCAACAGGCCGAGCACTTTTTAGAGGTAGACACAGCTATCCAACCCCACGCATTGTCACACACACTAAATCTCTTTGTCTCCCCCGCTCGTTAATTATCAGGCCCGGGCCCAGCTGTTTCGCCCCCGCTGCCTCGCCACGCGTGCGACGTTCAAACCGCGGCCAACTCCATCAAGGCTCCGGACGCCTCATAAACTCAGATGAATGGCGGTAGTTTGAGAGAGGGCCACATGTTGGGGATATTTTTTTTCTGACTCTAATCATTCTTTATGGGTTATCTGCTCTCGTCAGGAGGTTTGCAAGGAAGAATAGCGCTGCTCTGCGTGGCGTTGGATAAAGCCCAGCAGCGCACGGCATAGATCTGTGATTACCGCTCGCCGTAACACCTCTCTCTGCAGCGCCGCATGCAGATGAACTTGTTAATATGACTTTCCGTGGCGCCAAGCCACAAAACCGTCACCTCCCGCCCGTCGGGAGACGGGTATACATATTCAGCCCTGCTGAATTCCTAAGCAGCAGCAGCAGCGTCCCCTCCGAACGGCGGCATGAGAAACACGTTGCGTCGCCGCGCTCCCCGTCCACTGTCCTTGACAGCGGTGACTTTGTGCAGCCTTTCCCCAGTCAACAAGCTTTCTATTACTTTTTTAAGATCTGAATAAAATATCAGTGTACACACTATACACTGTGACAACACCCCCCCTCTCCTCTCTCCCCCCCCCCCCCCCCCCCCCCCCCCGTCCTCACCTCACAGTACGGGGGAAGAGACGATGAATCGCAAGCACCAGAAGAAAGAGCGCTGATATGTATCGCCGAGCAGATGGACCACTGAAGGGCACCGTAGGATGTCTGTGTTTTTAGGAGTTCATGCAGTCCCCCCCCCCTTTTTGATCAACCCCCCCCCCCCACCCACCACCATCCCCCACGTTTAGACACGATGGGTTTTTAATAGGTAGTGCCAGTTGACCAGATGTCCCCAGAATGAGTGTGAGGCCACCCTGCCCCTCAGAGCCCCCCCCCCACCCCCCACAGCGACCGACGTGTTGTGATTGATCGCGATCAGAGCCCGGCCTGTGGTAGATCAATGAGGCAGTGAGGGGAGGGTTAAGGGACACGGCGGGTCGCTATCGTCACACAGATGGTCGGCTCTCTGAGCGGCTGCTCTGGGACCAGTCGTGTGACTGGTGAACGTTACGGAGCTGGACGCACGCGCGTCACCGTGACGCAGTCGTCACAAGGACTTGCCGAGGTGGATGTTAATTATGTTAATTATAATGGTTTATTCTACTTCGTTTAAGAATGCTTGATTCTGATGAGGAGGAGGGCATTAGCCCGGCAGAAGATCAATGCGCCGCTTGTATTTTTTTTCTATCACAGAAATTTCAAACATGAGGTCCGTTGTAAAAATAAACCTTGTTTAAAAAAGTTTCTAAAATGGGTCGGAAATCTATCGGAGGGTCAGTCGATACATGGTTTCGCAAGCGAGATACAATGTAGCAACTACGTAATTAGACTAGTGATCAGATGCAGCCTTGTGTGGTTGCTATAGAAACTAATTAGCTACAGCTGAGCTAACGTTATTCTCCATAGTTCTAAAGGGGACGACTTTTTGAGGGAGATGAACTCAAACAGAGTATACATTTAATAAGCATGCAATACGAATAAGAAAAAGCATAATTAGTAATTAGTATTTGCATTGTTTTATTATGTTATAATTAGTAATTAGTATTTGCATTGTTTTATTATGTTGGCAAGCAAGAAGTAGAATAAACGGGATAATCACCCAATAAATCACACAATAAACAGTTTGATATGCCCGGCTCGTGGAAGGTTACCACCCAAGCCATCCACGAGCCGGGCATATCAAACTGTTTATTGCCCTGCCTTGAGGTGATTATCCCTTACATGTGTAGACCATCATATGATGGTATGTGTAGACATACAAAGCAGTTTTGTGGTATTGTGTGCAGGAGTGCGTGTGGGTGCAATTGTGCACTGTATGCATGCGTGTAAGCGTGTGTGGTTGTGCACACGTGTGCGTGTCCACGTGTATGTGTGTGTGTGTGTGTGTGTAACTGTGTGTGTGTGTGTGTGTGTGTGTGTGTGTGTGCACATCATATAACTGCGTATCCCAGGTGACGGTGATCGACGGGCCGGCGACGACCAGGCAGTCGACGGTGTGGGTCAGGGTCCACGTGGAGGACCAGAACGACAACCCTCCCGCCTTCCCGGAGGCCGCCTACCGCATCAGCCTGCCGGAGCGCGACCGCAACAAGCGCGGCGACCCCATGTACCGCGTGTTCGCCCACGACCCCGACCTGGGCGCCAACGGCAACGTCACCTACAGCATCGCCGACGGCAACGCCGGCGACAAGTTCTCCATCGACGCCCGGACGGCCCTGGTGTCGTCGAGGAAGGCGGTGGCGGCCGGGACGGCGGACGTCCTCACGGTCGGTGGCGGCGGCGGCGAGGGCGAACGGCGAAGGACACGGGAGAGGGAGACTCGGATTCATGACGAGCAGCTAGCCCGCTCTGCTCTCGTGATGCTTTAGTCGTGTGCCGAGCCTCTCAACATGGGCAATGCATGTTTCTGTATTAAAAGATGCAGTTCGTTTACGTCACGAGAGTTTTCATGCGATTTCTCCATTCTTTAAATAATAATCATGAGACAAATCCGTTAGTACGACCCGTGAACTAGAACTGACACACAAACCTTTTTGGCCGTTTGATTTATTTATCCTATTTCGTTTTTTTTCAGTCCACTTCAGGGTTATGTTTTAACGATTCGTTCGACTATTTGATGGCCGAAAATGTCATCCAAAAAGTTATGGAATGCTTTTGTTATGGCCAACGTCCAAACCGGTTTCAGCTTCACTAAAACAAGAAATCTTCCTTCCTTCAAATTATTCATATCCTCAACCCGTCCGTTTCGCGTCTCTTCCGATATCGATACAGAATGGTAGCATTAGCAGAAGCGCATCTCTCAATTCAGAGCTATCAATATTTAAAAAGCGCCCGAGTGATCTCCCTCTCCTTCGCCGTCCGTCTCTCCCCCTCCGCTCGTAAATCCCCGGCGCTTCGTCTCAACGCTGCCAGCAGCGATCAGCGCAGTCGCAAAATCCCGTTACTTGATCTAACGCCGCCGTCACCGTCGCTGTAAATCAACAGATGCGCTCGTATCGTTTGATTGCGTGTCTACCTCGCATTTATCGTGGAGATATAGAGAATTAAACGCATCATTATTCCGTCTTCAGAGCTCCACCTCCCCTAGGACTAAAGGGGCCGTAAACAGAAGTGGGGGGGGGGGGGTCACGCCTGGCGGACCCCCTCCGATGCCGACACCCCTCCCAAAGCGTCCGTACGGCCGGCTGGTTAATATTCCTTTTACGACGTAGTGATCGGTAAATCAATCGATAAAGAAATAAACAAAGCCCAAAGTGTCTATTCCCCGCCCGGTAAATCAGGCGGTGGGATGGGTTATGAAGTGTGATGGATG
>NC_140280.1:12755026-12807526 GCF_964030765.1 Micromesistius poutassou
AACATGCCAACTTTTCATCGGATTGCTCCGGACTCGCCATTTCTACTGCTTCATCCAATCTGTTTGGTGTTTGTGTGTGCGTGTGGCACGCGTATCCTGGCTTGTGTGTAAAAACACTGGCTCCGATTGGCTACCATGAAACACGACTCTGCCTTAGCCAATAATAATCGCTTATCTCGTTGTTAAACCACGGTCTTCTCACTAGCAGTTCGTGTGGAGCCAGGGTGCGTTCGGATTACGCAGTTTATTCAATCAATTCATAGTAACGCACCGCATTTAACTGTCAGTAACGGTAACGGCGTTTGTAACGACGGAAAATGTAATTAGTTAGATTACCCGTTACTGAAAAAATAACGGCGTTACCTAACTGTAACAAACACTGCTGAGGAGGCTGGTTGACGTTCTTCTTTCATGTGATGTTGATACTTCACCTGCGCGGTTCGCGAAGTTGCGAAAGTTCTATTTTGGAACAATCACAGCAGAGCAATTGCTCTGATCCACAGACACGGGACTAGCCTACTGCGCGCACTAGGATGGCCGTAATTCCATAAAAGCCCACCACGCGTCACTAGCGTTGTTTACACTGGAACTCTGACAGTGGCACAAAGGCCACTTTGGCCGTAAATTGAACATTTTTTCACAGGGCATCAAGGCCAAAGTGCGGGGGCAACGACGGCCATGGCCGTCGTGGCCGTCGTGAAATTCCCACCCTGTTGTGTGTGTGTGTGTGTGTGTGTGTGTGTGTGTGTATGTGTCTATTGGCTCATCCTCCTTGACGGCGTGTGCGTGTCTGCGTGTCTGTGACACACACACATGGACGCACGCAAGCACGCACACATATTGACGCCTACGTACACACACACACACACACACACACACACACACACACACACACACACACACACCCTGTGAGCGCTCGGCCCTCCCTCCCAGCCCGCGTCCCTTCCACTCGGCGACCTCTCCTCACTCAGTCTAATCCCCTCATTCCTTCCCTTGCCTCCTTCTTCCCGCCACCTCGCCCACTCTCTCTCCCCGGGGGTGGGGGGGGGGGGGTCCTCCAGGTGAAGGATCAGGAGTTCCCCTTCAACCGGGACCTGGCGCGTGTCCTGGTGGCCGTGGAGGACTCCAACGACAACGTGCCCTACTTCACCAGCGCCCTGTACGACGCCACCGCCTTCCAGTCCTCCCCGGTCGGCACCTCCGTGCTGCAGGTGACGGCCCTGGACAAGGACCACGGCTTCAACGGTCTGCTCACCTACAGCATAGAAGCAGGTGTGTGCCTGGTCCCAGTGGTCTCAGTGGTCTTCAGTGGTCTCAGTGGTCTGGTCCCAGTGGTCTTCAGTGGTCTCAGTGGTCTTCAGTGGTCTCAGTGGTCTGGTCCCAGTGGTCTTCAGTGGTCTCAGTGGTCTTAGTGGTCTTAGTGGTCTGGTCCCAGTGGTCTTCAGTGGTCTCAGTGGTGTCAGGGTCGGCTTAGCTCAGGAGGTAGAGTAGGTTGACTTGTAACCGGGAGGTTGCTAGTTCGATCCCTGGCTCCTCCTAGTGTCGATGTGTCCCCTGAGCGAGACGCTTAACCCTAACTGCTCCTGACATGCTGGCTGTCGCCTTGCGTGGTCCACTCTGCCGTCGGTGTGTATTAACCGTTGTAAGTCGCTTTGGATAAAAGCGTCTGCTAAATGCCCTTAATGTAAATGGTCTCAGCGGTCCCAGCGGTCGCAGAGGAACGATGGAGGCATGAGAGCACCACACGGTGTGTGTAATGATGATGTCATGTGGCGGTGTTCATTAATAGCTTTGTGGGTAAGAAGACTTTGGCTCCGGCCCAATTCTCCCCCTTCCCCTGGATTTGAGCCATAACCCTCTCTCTAATAACCCTAGATTTCGCCCGTTCCCACAAATGAGTAGGGTGTCCCAATACTTACTGCATACTGCAAGGGGGGAGTGCTGTTTTTCCCTTAAAATCAACCCTTGAATGCTAGCCTCACCCCGCTTCTGAGAATTGATGGAGAAATAAAATCCCACACATGTAATGATGATGTCATAGTCTACATATCTCAATTAAAAATAAGCTACTTGACGTTGCTGTTTTAATTGATCCCAAAAATAGATTCATATTTAAAGTGGCAATCTCAAAGACTTTTGTTGTAAACAAAAGTCTGTTTAGCCGATGTCTGTCCCCGAATGAGGAAACACAACGGTGAGTGAGCACACTGATGACCAACGGCCACACTGTGTGTGTCTCTGATCCAAAACCATCGCCAACGGTGTGGCCAAAGTTGAAACGAAACTTGCGACTTTCAGGTTGAAAAAACACAATAGGGTGATTATGTTCCACTCCGACAGGTCTTGCATTCCCAGAGGACTGCAGACGGGAATCACAATTTTGATAACACCCTCCCCTCCGTCCCGCTGTCCCCTGCAGGGAACTCTGCCGGTTTGTTTGGGATCGTTAATTCCACCGGCGTTATCTCCACCGCGAGGAGCCTGGACTTCACCTCGCTGGGCTCTTACATCCTGACCGTGCGGGCCGTGGACGGCGGGTCCCCCCAGCTAATGGCTACCGCCACGGCCCGCATCTCCCTGACCCTCTCTGATGTCTCCACGCCAACCTTCACCCAGAGAGAGTACCAGGCTGAGGTAATGGAGGAGCAGCCTGGAGGGAGGGAGGGAGGGAGGGAGGGAGAGAGAAGGGAGAGAGGGAGGGTGTGACAGAGGGAGGGAGAGAGGGAGGGAGAAGGGAGAAGGGAGAGAGGGAGGGTGTGACAGAGGGAGGGAGAAGGGAAAGAGGGAGGGAGGGAGAGAGGGAGGAAGTAAGGGAGAGAGAAGGGAGGGAGGGTGTGAGAGAGGGAGGGAGGCCGGGAGAATGGGAGAGAGGGCGGGAATGGATGGAGGGGGGAGGCAGGGAGGGAGGGAGAGAGGGAGGGAGGGAGGGATGGGGGGAGGGCGGGAGGGAGTGAGAGAGGGAGGGATGGGGGGAGGAAGGGAGAGAGAGAGAGAGAGAGGGAGGGAGGGAGTGAGAGAGGGAGGGAGGAAGGGCGAAGGGAAAGAGGGAGAGAGTGAGAGGGGGAGAGAGGCAGGGAGGGAAAGAGGGAGAGAGAGGGAGGGAATGGATTGATGGATGGATGGATGGAGGGGGGAGGAAGGGAGGGATGGAGGGAGGGAGGGAGGGATGGATGGATGGATAAACTGATGGATAGAATGGATGTTGGATGGAGTGACTTGAGGAAGGAGGCGGATAGAGTTGCAGAGTGGGCGGAGCTACAGATCAGAGGGTCTTGACGGGTGGTGGCTGTAATAACCCCATCCATTTCCCTCATTGACACTTCTCCGTTACGGGGTTCGTTTCCGAAACTGAAATGTGTGTGACGCGGTCCTCAATTAATCATGACTACAAACAGTTGTGAACCCGTGGGATAAAATCATGGTTCATCGAGAGCCAAGTTACAAGGCTGTGTTCATAAATAACTTTGCGGGGAAGAAGACTAATAGTCCCATGGAGCATTGCGGTAAGATTCAACCAATCACAGAGCTAAAAATAGATCATCCCCCACTGCCCACCCAACCTCTGTAGATACCTGGGTATCTATCTATCTATCTGTATGCTATTTAAACCACACGGTGTATCACAGACTACCAACTAGACTTTTCCACAAAACAAAATAAAAATAAAGATATCTATGGCTGAGGATGTTGCTGCTCCGCAGTACGTGGGTCAACTACGTCCACGCCTTTGTCCCAGAGAAATCCTCAGCTGACTAACTGCTGTCCCTTTATTACTGCTTCATTAATCACTGACTGACTCCCATCAAATTGTCTTCAGTTTTAGTTCACTGCAGGAATCTTTATCACGCCTTTATCACTTTTTAGTAGACTTCTCTCGTTTCTTACGGTTTCGTCTCTGTTGTTTCTTATGTCGGTCTTTCTTCCAAGCTGTGAGAAGAAGACTTTATTCTACAGCTACTGTAATGACCCAACCCCCCCGCCCTCGGGAGGAATAAAACGACCCAACGATCTACCTATCCATCAGCTACTTTATGTCTGTGTCTCAATTCTCGAGCTGCAACCACCGCAACTGTACCCTCCACTGCAGAAAAAAACGCTCTCATCCTGCGGACCAAAGTGCATACTGGGTAATGCAGTATTAACTACTTACTGAAAGAAAAGCAATAACACTTATCTCATTTAATCCTGACATAATCAAGGCGTCTCCCACGATCGCTCACCATTATGTCATCGTCACACAAAGAAGACGAAGAAGAACTTAAAGAGGGGTTTCACTTCCACAACCATAAGCTCCGCCCACTTTGCTCTATTAACGTATGTTACAAAAATGTTAGCATGGATGAAGACGGACGTGGTGAGCTATGAGTGTATGAATGTGGGTGGATGGATGAATGGGGGGAAAAACGGAGGGATAAAAAGCACGACGCGACGGACAGAGCGGATAAAAGGAAAGGGAGGAATTGCATCACGGGGGGACGACGATCAGGAGCCGCCGTTGACACGCTCACCGTGACGACCAGGTGATGGAGAACCGCAGCGCGGGCGCCCTGGTGGCGGTCGTGGCGGCGGCGGGCCGCGCGGCGCTGGTGTACGACATCGCCGGCGGCGACGAGGAGCGCCGCTTCCTGATGAACCCCTACACCGGCGCCGTCACCCTGCGCAAAGCGCTGGACTTTGAGGTGAGGCCGCGGCAGAGAGGGGGAAAAGAAAACGCAATCAAAAAGCCAATTTGCGCTATCAGATCCAGGGGGCTCTCGGAGGCCTCTGGGCGCGTGCGTCGTGTGTGCTTAGGGTAAGCGCGGCTCTGTGTGCTTTTCCTTATTGTTGTTTATCTTTTGATGACCCAGCGCACCACTTCCCACTCCCTGGTGGTGCGGGCGTCGAGCATGGCCGGGGTGGAGGCCAGCACCACCCTGACGGTGCAGGTGGGGGACGTCAACGACAGCCCGCCCGTCTTGCGGCGCGTCAGGTACGGGTCGGTCACTCTGGGGTTAGGTTCGACCCCCGGACGGACCTCGCTTTCGCTCTCTCTCTCTCTGCTGGCGGTTTGACGATGGATTTGTGTTCTGAATTGATTAGCTCCCAGGCCTTGGTGCACACACGCACACACGCGCACACACGCACACACGCACACACACACACACACACACACACACACAGGCATACACATCTGTGTATGTGTGCATGTGTGCCCTTTTCAATTATTCTTTTTGCCCTCTTTCTATCTCTCGCTCTCTCTCTCACTCTCTCTCGCTCTCCCTCCCTCCATCGCTCTCTTCTATCTCTCTCTCTCTCCCGCTCTCTCTCTCCCCCTCACTCCTCTCTCTCTCCCTCGCTCCCTCTCTCTCTCCCTCTCTCTCACTCTCTCTCTCGCTCCCTCCCTCCCTCTCCCTCCCTCCCTCTCTATTGCTCTCTCACTCTCAATCTCTCACTCTCACTCTCTCTCTCTCTCCCTCTCTCTCACTCTCACTCTCTCTCTCTCTCCCCCTCTCCCCCTCTCTCTCTCCCTCCCTCTCTCCCCCCCTCTCTCTCTTCAGCTACGTGGGTGTGATCAGCGAGGCGGCCCCCGTCAGCAGCGTGGTCCTGGGGGAGGACGGCCTCCCTCTGGTCATCCAGGCCTCCGACGAGGACCGCGACCACAACGCCCTGCTGGTCTTCCGGATCGTGGAGGAGACGGCCCGGATGTTCTTCAGCGTGGACCCGGGCACCGGATCAATCCGGTACGCGTCCGGTCACACACAGGAGTTTCCATCCCTCTCATCCGCGCGTCGATCGTCGCGCCCTTCGCTGACTCCGTGCTCATCTGAACCAAGGGCTCGATGAATACGTTGAACTTTCCTCTGATGTGTTTTTAACAGCGTCGTGTGTTTCATCACGAGGCTAATCGTGATGGATCGTCACGATGCTCATCCTATTGCCCTCTATCGCGCTCTCGCTTTCCCTCTCTCTCTCTCGCTTTCCCTCTCTCTCTCTCTCTCTCTCTCTCGCTTTCCCTCTCCCTCTCTCTCTCTCTCTCTCTCTCTCCCTCTCCCTCTCTCTCCCACTCTCTATTCATCTCTCTATCTCTCTCGCTTGTTTGCGTTTTCAGAACAATTTCCACCCTGGATTACGAGACCTTCCCGGAGTTTGTTTTCCGTGTTCATGTGAGAGATAGCGGCCAGCCTCCCAGATCTGCGGAGAGCCCCGCAGAGGTGCTGCTGAAGGTGAGCCGTCCAGATCTGCCGTTGGGGGCGGGGGGGGTGGGGTTTATAATCTGGGATCCGGCGGTCCGACGATAATGGAGCTGAACTTCTGGTGGGAGACGGCACGGCGCCCGGGCCAGACACCCAAACTTTAAAACTGCAGATTTCAGCTTTGTTTCAGGGGACGGTCGTGGAGATATCCTACAGAGGATAATTCATTTTGATTGTGGATGAAACTGTCAGAATTATATATATATATATATATAAGTGTGGCCAAGAGTGGCCAGGCTACACTATGTTGATTTGAAACCTTAGCCTTTACCAAACCCGTACAGCCTAACAGCGTCCTAGTGCCCAGTTAGTGTTCGCTGTTAATAGCTGGTTAAGTTATACGAGCTCCGCCTCCAGCGACATGGTTGGTCAAAACTAATATAAAGCGAAAGCTAGTGAACCTATCATCAGTTCATCCACCATCAGACTATAGATTTTAGATTATTAAATGACATTATTATAATCGTATTATTCTTGTTGTGGCTTGTTGCCTTGCGTCACCATCCGGTCCGCCCCGCAGGTGATCAACATCAACGACTCGCCGCCGCGGTTCTCCCAGGACTCGTACGAGGCGGTGCTCCTGCTGCCCACCTACCGGGGGGTGGAGGTGCTCAGGGTGGAGGCCTCCGACCCCGACCTGACCGCCGCCCCCGGCCGGGCGTCGCCCGGGACGTCCCTCAACTCCACCCGGCTCGTCTTCTCCCTCGCCGACGGGGGTCTGGAGAATTTCGCGGTGGACCCCGCCACGGGCGTGGTGACGGTCACCAACGGCAACCTCCTAAACGACCGCTACGTCTTCACCGTCAAGGTGAAGTCCGCTACGTCAACAAGCCCGCCCCGGTTTGTTCACGCCTCTGTTTGTCGTTGATGCAATCACGAAAAGTGAGTTGTTTTTTTTTGCAATACATCAACAAGGCAAGGTAACTCTATCCATACAGCAGGCCTGTATTAACATTCTCAACTTACACTACAGATCTTCACAGGGAGATTCACTTCTTCTTTGCTTACCCCCCCCCCCCCCCCCCCCCCCCTCCCTTTCGGACCGAGTTATGAAAAAATCATTTGTGAAGCTGTTGATTTGCCGTCTTCTGGCTCAAGGACACTCCAGCCGTACCGATCTTGACGGACGCAGGCTTGTGATCCCTCAGATCCCCCAGACACAGGGCTGTCTGCGCAAATAATACCGCCCCCGGCCAGCCCGATAGAAGCGGCCGCGGGCTGCCAGATAGAAGCATCTTGACATCCCCGAGTGTGTGCAAACAAACGTATACGTTATATTCTAGTCTGGCTTTGGCTACAGGGGCAGGGGAAAGTGGTTCTGACACAGTGGTTCGGTGCAGCAGTTTTTATTATTTTATTTGTATTAAACAATTGGATTTAGATTTGATTTATCCAATTGCATCAAACAAATGCCTTACACAAATGGAAAGACATCCAATACAATTGAGGATAAAAACACAATAAAGTCCAGGGGCCTCATGTACTAAGACTTGCGTGAATTTCTGACTAAAACTTTGCGGACGCCAAAATCTGGAAAGCTGCTGCGCACAAATAAATCCGGATGTATCAATCCTTGCGTAAGCACGATTTCACGCAGATTCTCTTTGTACATCCCAATTAACGTGAAATTGTGCGCACGTGCACGAGCCCGTCTCTCCACCCAGTCTCCTCCCTCATTTAATATGCTAATTCGTATAAATAAACCTGCAGTAGTGCGCTCGTTAGGAGAAAGGAGAAAATGGAGAAAGGAAGAAAAAATAACTTTAGTGAATGCGAGGTGGAGGTGCTGATTTCGGAGGTAGAGGCCAGAAATAAGATCTTGTTTGGCTCTCTTTCCTCCGGAATCAGCACCAAAAGCAAAAAACTGGCGTGGGAAAACGTTGCCAAGTCGGTCAATGAGGTTGGGGCCGAAAGCCGAACTGTGGCTGACATTAAAAAAAAGTGGTCGGACATCAAGGTGGACGTAAAAAGAAAGGTGTCTGCCCACCGGAGAAGTGTGGGTCAGACGGGCAGCGGGGCGGAGTCGGGGAGCTCGCCCTATTTGAGCAAAGGGTGGCAGCTGTGATTTGGGATCGGCTCACTTTTGCCCAAAAAATCATAATTGTCGCGGTACACCCCTTCATTTCGAATGCGACCGTCTTCTAACAAGGCCAACACTGCCATTGTCAACCTATCGATTATTGCCACATTTTGCGCATGCTTTTATATTCTCATTTATTTGGATGCATGCTGACGGTTGTTCCCATACACCCAAGGTGTCAATAATATGTACATAATTTGAAATCGACCGACTGGTTCATTGATAGATTGAATTTAAGTAACAATGGCTTGTTCTTACTCCACGCAACATCAAATAATAATACTGTCAAGAATCTGACGACATATGCGTGAAGAGAGATCCATTAGCGATGTCATGCGTGGTCATGAAATATGTAACGTTTAATAAACAAGTCATCACTGAAAATAATATTGCTGGGGCTTCCTTTTAATTTCCTTTTAACTCCAATAGTAACAATATATTTTTATGGGTCTGTTTACGTTTAGCCTAATATCAACAACAGTGTCACATTATGCGTCTCGACAACAATAATGTATGATTGAAGTGCATTTAAGATCACACATCCCGACGTTCAAATCCACTTTGAACTAGCCTCATATTGCAATATTACTTCATCATGACTCGTGATCGAGTAGCTAGGCCTAATGTTGTTGCGCTGCATTGCCTCTACGTGCCACCAACTGACAAAATGCAGCAGAAATGTGCGTAAGCCAGGCATGTAGTTTGCATGGAGAACCGCACTTTCTCACGTCAAGTCAGTCTTTGTACATCCAAACATTTGCGTGAGAAGTTGCTTACGCAGCTTTTTTGTGCGTAAGCAAGCTTTGTACATGAGGCCCCAGGACTTATTTCCATTGTGGTCCTCACCACAAAACATCAGGACCAGACACTCTCAGAGTGTCTGATAGTCAATAAAAACTTTATGAGTGTATCGTTACTCCCCTAATTATGTGGTTTCGCCTTTTTACTTTTAACTTTTTAATCAGAGCGTATCGCACTAACCAGAACTCACCCTCACAGCTGACCCGACTCGTCCTTATTATCATTATTATTATCACCCCATTGTTTTCTCACTCTCGTTTTGAACCGGCAGGTGTGGGACGGCCGCTTCACTGCGGCGGCGGCGGTGGCGGTGGCGGTCCGGGCGGTGGCCGTCGACGGCGGGCTGCGCTTCGCCCTCCCGGCGTACGCCGCCGGCGTGGCGGAGAACTCCACCGACGTCGCCGTGGTGACGGTGGTGAGCGCGGCGGGCCACGCCCTCGGCGAGCCGCTGCTCTACGCCCTCCTGAACCCCGGTGGGCGCTTCTCCGTCAGGCCCACCTGCGGGGCGGTGATGACCACCGGCGTGCCGCTGGACCGCGAGGAGCGCGACCGCTACGAGCTGGTGCTGGAGGTCCGCAGGGAGCGCGACGAGTCCCGGGTGGCCCGCGTCACGGTGACAGTGCAGGTCGGCAAGGGGGGGGGGGTGTGTGGGTGTGGGAGGGTGGGTGGGTGTGTGTGCCTGCGTGTGTGTGTGTGTGTGTGTGTGTGTGTTTCTGCCTGTGTGTTTGTGTGTGTGTGTGTGTGTGCCTGTGTATTTGTGTCGTGTGTGTGTGTGCCTGTGTGAGTGTGTCTGCCTGTGTATTTGTGTGTGTGTGTGTGTGTGTGTGTGTGTGTGTGCCTGTGTGAGTGTGTGTGTGAGTGTGAGTGTGTGCCTGTGTGAGTGTGTGTGCCTGTGTGTTTGTGTGTGTGTGTGTGTGTGTGTGTGTGTGTGTGTGTGTGTGTGCCTGCATGTGTGTGGATATACAACTGTATTACAGAGGTTAGCTCTGTGTTGACCTACTGGACCAGATAGCAGACTGGCAAACAGATAAACAGATAAACCAGTCATGCTTTCAAAGTTATTTTGTCTTGGTTGGTTTCTTCCTCGTTCATCTTCGATACACATCCCTGACCCAGGTCGGGAAGAAGTTCTGTTCAGTGGGAGAACACGACTCTCCTTATTACTCTCATTACTCATTATACGAATGAATGAATATAAATAACATCTGCGTGTATAAATAGGTTCCGTGAAGGGTTAACCCTTAGCAGCCGAATGTGAAATAGAATCTGAATCAGTAAGCTGTATTGATCGCCGGGCGTAAATCGCATCGCGTTACAGTTGCTCCCATTCCAGATTAGAAATATAAGCATGGGAAATGTACAATAAAATAGAGAATAAGTAAGCTGCACGGTAAAAGGCAATTTTTTGGTGAGTGTGTGTGAGCGTGTGTGTGTGTGTGTGTGTGTGTGTGTGTGTGTGTGTGTGTGTGTGTGATTGTGTGAGCGTGTGTGTGTGAGTGATTGTGTGAGCATGTGTGTGTGTGTGTGTGTGTGTGTGTGTGTGTGTGTGTGTGTGTGAACGTGTGTGAGTATGTACGAGGGTGTGTGTGTGTGAGCGCGTGTGTGTGTGTGTGTGTGTGTGTGTGTGAACATGTGATCGTGTGTGTGAGTATGTACGAGGGTGTGTGAGTGTGTGAGTGTGTGTGTGTGAGTATGTAGGAGGGTGTGTGTGTGTGTGTGTGTGGCCTTCCATTGACCCCCTGTTCCCGGACCCCCCCCCCCCCCCCTCAGGGTCTGACTCTAAAGACCTCGTCTCTCTCTCCCCCTCCTTCCTCCCTCGCTCCCTCAGGTGGAGGACGTCAACGACAACGCCCCAGAGTTCGTCAACCTGCCGTACTACGCCGCCGTCCAGGTGGAGGCGGAGCCGGGCCGGGTCATCTACACAGTGTCCGCCACGGACCGGGACCTGGGGCCCAACGGGGAGCTGACCTACAGCCTCCTGGAGCAGCACAGCCACTTCCAGGTGAGCCCCCCCCCACCCCCCCCCCACCCCCACCCCCCCCCCCCCCCCCCCCTCTGTGATATAAAGAACTCCAGGTGAGCCCCCCCCCCCCCCTCTGTGATATAAAGAACTCCAGGTGAGCCCCCCCCCCCCCTCTGTGATATAAAGAACTCCAGGTGAGCCCCCCCCCTGTGATATAAAGAACTCCAGGTGAGCCCCCCCCCCTCTGTGATATAAAGAACTCCAGGTGAGCCCCCCCCCCCCCTCTGTGATATAAAGAACTCCAGGTGAGCCCCCCCCCCTCTGTGATATAAAGAACTCCAGGTGAGCCCCCCCCCCCCCCCCCTGTGATATAAAGAACTCCAGGTGAGCCCCCCCCCCCTCTGTGATATAAAGAACTCCAGGTGAGCCCCCCCCCTGTGATATAAAGAACTCCAGGTGAGCCCCCCCCCCCCCCCCTGTGATATAAAGAACTCCAGGTGAGCCCCCCCCCCCCCTCTGTGATATAAAGAACTCCAGGTGAGCCCCCCCCCCCCCCCCTCTGTGATATAAAGAACTCCAGGTGAGCCCCCCCCTCTGTGATATAAAGAACTCCAGGTGAGCCCCCCCCCCCCTCTGTGATATAAAGAACTCCAGGTGAGATACAAATGTTGAACTAGAGGTTTTTCGTTGAAAGTGATTATGTTTGTATAATGGCCGTAATAATGTATAATCTATAAACTGTCTATAAACATTTATTTTTCCATTTACATTTCGGCTACTCTTACTGCATATGTATATATTTATATCAGTGCTGTCAAAATGAACACATACATTTTGAAAGATTTAACGCGTTAGAATTTTTTTCCGCAATTAACGCAGCTTTGTTTACTCTCTGTGGCGGCGGACCTCTTATGGTCGGTGGTGGAGAGGAGCCGTAGCGTCTAGAATACACACTCAGCGTGAAGGAGAGAGGCACGGTGGATGGACCTGCTGGAGGAAGCAAAGCACGTCTCACAGTGTTTGAACTCAGAGCACCAGTGAGCCTCTGTTCCTCACAGTAGAGCTCCAGTGAGCTGCTGCTCCTCACAGTAGAGCTCCAGTGAGCCTCACAGTAGAGCTCCAGTGAGCCTCACAGTAGAACTCCAGTGAGCCGCTGGTCCTCACAGTAGAGCTCCACTGAGCTGCTGCTCCTCACAGTAGAGCTCCAGTGAGCCTCACAGTAGAACTCCAGTGAGCCACTGGTCCTCACAGTAGAGCTCCAGTGAGCCACTGGTCCTCACAGTAGAGCTCCAGTGAGCCACTGGTCCTCACAGTAGAGCTCCAGTGAGCCTCACAGTAGAGCTCCAGTGAGCCGCTGCTCCTCACAGTAGAACCAGTGAGCCACTGGTCCTCACAGTAGAGCTCCAGTGAGCCTCACAGTAGAGCTCCAGTGAGCCACTGGTCCTCACAGTAGAGCTCCAGTGAGCCACTGGTCCTCACAGTAGAGCTCCAGTGAGCCTCACAGTAGAGCTCCAGTGAGCCACTGGTCCTCACAGTAGAGCTCCAGTGAGCCACTGGTCCTCACAGTAGAGCTCCAGTGAGCCTCTGTTCCTCACAGTAGAGACAGTGAGCCGCTGTTTCAGATGGAGTTCAAACACTGTTTGATTTAAAGTGTTGGGAGTGTAAGGAGAGAGGGGGTTGTTATCCCCATTTACTTTTTATTTATAATATCAATAAAATGTTTTTATAATATATATATATAGATTTTTTTACAACGTTTTTGAATGATACATACGTATATTTATTTCTAGAACATTTTAACTAGTATTTTAAATTTTTTATTAAAAGACTGAAAAAAGTTTTCTCGGTCCTTATTTCTTCTTCAAGTTCTCTCTCCTCCTGGTTTAAACCCTGTCCCCCGGGCTGGACTCCCCCCGGTGACCCCAAGGTCCGGTCTGTGCAGCGTGGACAAAGGGGGTCCCCAGTGTAACCCCTCTCCCCCCCCCCCCCCCGCTGACCTCTCCCCCCCCCGCCCCCCCGGCAGGTGAACGCCGTGACGGGGGAGCTGAGCCTGAGGCGGAGCTTCGAGGCCGACGTCTCCAACGCCGAGTACCGGCTGGTGGTGGTGGCGACGGACGGCGGCGCCCCGGCCCTGGCGGGCCGCGCAGCGCTGCCCGTCACCGTGGTGAACAAGGCCATGCCCGTGTTTGCGCGGCCCTTCTACGGCGTCAGCGTGCGGGAGGACGCGCCGCTCGCCGCCTCCGTGCTGCGCGTGGACGCGGCGGGGCCCGAGGGCCGCCGGGTCATCTACACGCTGGCCGGCGGGGACCCGGGCTCCCAGTTCGACGTGGGCTTCCACAGCGGCGTGCTGCGCGTGGCCGACCCGCTGGACTACGAGGGCACGCGCTACTACCGGCTGACGGTGAAGGCCACCGACCCGCAGACGGGCGCGCGCTCCGAGGTGGACGTGGACGTGGCCGTGCTGGACGTCAACGACAACCCGCCGCTGTTCCGCGACGCCTCGTACTCGGCCGCGCTGCCGGAGAACGCCATGGCCGGGACCACCGTGTTGAAGGTGTGTGTGTGTGTGTGTGTGTGTGTTTACTGGACGGCGGTCAAGCGTCTGTGTACCCAGTGATATAGCGTAAGGGCCTGAGTTGATTGTGTGTTCTTAAACAAAGTAATAGCAGTCGTTGTGAAAGGAATAATAATCCAATTTGACTGCTGGGGTATTCATAAGCTGTCATTGGCTCCGGGAGCGCAGGAAATATCGGGTTGTTTACAATGCAAACAAACCCTGGGAGTTCCATTATTCCTGCAGCTAGACAACAGGGAGCGCATCATGCAGGCCATGCGTTACCCCGCCTTAATGCTCCCGTTAACCATTAATCCTGTCTAAGAGCCCTTAACTGACCCTCCACGCAGACATCGCATTGGAGAAGTGCAAGCAAAGAGAGAGAGATGCTTCAATTTATTATGACCTTGTCCGTATAACTGCATGATTTGTGTGCAAGGGGAATGTTAAATTATGGTCCGTCTCTGGAATTTAGTAATATCTGATTTACATCACCAATCATTCTACCATTATGGAGTCAACCTTTAAGGAGAAATGTCTATCCATAAATTAGCTCATTAATACTTGTGTGCATTTGTTCAAAATGAAGCTACTGCTTCACAACTCAAAACTAAACCGTTACTTTAACCTCAAACCTTGCCTTGACTCCCTGCTGTGGTACGTTTCCCCCTTCAATTAAATTCAATGTTTAGTGTGTACTGCAGATATATTAATTATTTCCTGATGATTCCTTTTATTGCTTTCGATTTTATTCTAAACAGAAAACTTGATTATAGTCCTCTTGGAGGCACACAAAAATGTTTAAAACATTTATACGCAAAACAGTTTCCAAATCCGTTGGCAATATGAAATGGAAATGGGCGATTATGCCTATACATCAGAGACCAAGATGCTATGCAATGGATTCCTCCAAGACAACCTCAGGAATGTACGGGAGGGATGGGGTCGTTGTGGGAACGATCGTGAATGAGAGGGTTTCCAATTAGCAAAACACAGCTCTGTCATTCAACATTGGACATCGCTATAGATTTCCAATATAAACAACATTAGAGAAACTCTCCATTAGAGACAGGATGGAGACCTCAGGGACCCCACGAAACGATGTTACAACGACGATATGTATTGCGAATCTCTAAATATTGAGATTCTGTAAATATTACATTTGGATTTTCTTACTTTTTCATCTTTAATTAAAATGTTGTGCTTTAATGTTAAACCCAGTTTGTCGGTGTCCGTTGCTTTTCAAACGATGTGGGTGAACAGAACATGACATAGTTATTGCGAATTGACTATTGTGAATACACTTTAGCGCCCTCTGTAGGACGATGCGATTCATTAGCTTCCACTGAGACAACATTGACGTTTTGGCTTAAAAAGTCCACAAAAAAAATACAATTTTGGAGTCTACATGCAGGCGGAAGCAAAGAAAATCCCGATACTGACACAAAACACTTTCCTTTACTCCGGACGACGATCGCCGCCCGGCCCCCGTCCCGCCCCGCAGGTGTCAGCCCAGGACCAGGACTCGGAGAGCAACGCGGCGGTGAGCTACCAGATCGTGCCCGACCTCTACAACAGCACCGACTTCTTCAGCGTGGACAACGCCACGGGCGCGGTGGTCACGGCGCGCCTGCTGGACTTCGAGCTGGTCCAGCGCTACGACTTCATCGTCAGGGCGACGGACGCCGGGGACCCCGCGCTGGCCAGCGACGTCAGCGTGACCGTGAGCGTGACCGACACCAACGACAACCCGCCGTGTTTCAGCCAGACGCTGTACGAGGCGTACGTCAGCGAGCTGGCCCCCCGGGGGCACTTTGTGACCTGCGTGCAGGCGTCGGACGCTGACGTGTGCGACGCCGACGGATTGAGGTGAGGACGGGTCCCGACAGTGCAGGAGTGAGGAGGCCCCGGGGCCGTAGCAGAGCTACAGAGGGGGGGGGGTCAGTATTGATCCTCGAATGACATTAGCACATTCAAACCGCTGAAGTGGATTGGATTTCAGTTCCGTCCTTCCGTTGTTTTCAGCCTTTGATTCAGGCCGGATCTTTTGTTTTTTTGTTTCCTAGAAAAGAGAGGGAAGTCTTGAAAGTTTTGTTTTTGTTGATAGTCAATACTCGGATTGTGTTTGTGTTTACTCAGCAACAGTTTGAGCAGCGCTCGCCCCCAAACCCCCTACTCCGTGAATACAAATGAATCAAACGGTTTCAGTTTCTTAAACTAAGATATCCCTTTCAATGTCATCCCATCCCATGCACTTTCCAACACTCTTGATTGGGTGCACGTCTTCTGTTTCCTCACCCTCTTTTAGGTACAGCATCGTTTCGGGCAACGAGAGGATGACCTTCACCGTGGACGCCCGTACCGGGGTGCTCAGTCTGTCGGACAAGCGGCGACAGGGCCTGAAGCTCTCCTACCAGCTCAACGTGTCCGTGTCCGACGGAGTGTTCACCAGCACCGCTCAGGTCAGACGTCTGGTCTCAACCCGTCCGCTCTGTATTCTGCCTTTACCGTTCGCTGCTCTTCTTATACGCCACACTGTGCGCCTGATGTTGACATTTTGTCTCAACTCTGGCACCTGCGATTTTCTAACCGTGGCAATAAATATTCATTCAACGCACAGCCTTTAAGGATTAGGTAGCCTCAGGCCGCCTCCTTAAGGTCAGATTATGGTTCCATGTTGACACAACGCAAGGGGGTGTGATTGGTCCACTCGCTAAAACCCGACGAAGAACCAAAAAGAGGTTCAGGACCGCGTCGAAGCGTCTGCGCAGTGGAACCATAACTGAGCCTTAAGGGATAGCCGTCCTTCAGCTGATGCGCGTCTCTACGGGCCCCCCCCCCCCAGGTGACGGTGCGCGTGCTGGGGGCCAACCTGTACAGCCCTGTGTTCAGCCAGAGGTTCTACTTGGCTGAGGTCCAGGAAAATGCTCCTCCGGGGTCGAGGGTCATTCAGGTGTGTGTGTGATTTGGTTTTCTTCAATATCCTGTCAGGGTCTTGGCGGGGGTCTTTCTTCATAAATCACAAAGTCGCTCACAGAGGAAATAAGATTCCTCGCTGGCTGTTGTTGTCCGGATGCTGAAGCGGTTGTGCGACCAAACTGGAGAGGCGTTGAGTGTGTTGTCCTGCAGCATTAACACCCCAGACGTTCACCGCTTTACTATATTGCACCTTTATTTTGAACATCCACAACTACCTCATAACACTGTGAATATTTTATTCTGTATAATGTATGTCCGTCTGTATATGTGGTGTTTATTAGTTGTTGTCTTGCACTATTATGTTACTATGTTATATGTTATATGTTGTGTGGTAAATATATTAACAGCACATTCGGAGTATGGGGAAACGCCATTTCGGTCCTCCATGTAACTTGTTGCACAGTCTGACAATAAAGTCCACTTTGACTTTGACTTTGGCTCTGGCTAGGTCCGTGCGACCGACGAGGACTCAGGGCTGTTTGGTCAGATCACGTACTCCTTCATCAACGACCTGGGGAAGTCTCAGTTCACCGTCCACGCCGACGGCCTCATAGTCACCGCTCAGTCGCTGGACCGGGAGAACCCGGTGAACAAGGACATGGTGCTCACCGTCATGGCGCTGGACGGAGGAGGTACTCTCCTCTGATGTCGCTCTGCTTTCCCTGTCCTTCTGCTCTGTTTGAGCACTTTGTGTCGTATTGTTTAAAGGTGCCATGACATGCCACCAGGTGTGGTGTGATTACAAGCCGTTTTGGAAATCTGCCCCTTAAGACATCACAGGTGTGCGTGTCCACCTAGATGTGCGACGGATAGACGAGCAACGATTGCTACAGTCCACTGGGTAGGCTGCTAGACTGATCTATCCAGCACACATCTAGGTGGACATGCTCACTTTTTGCCCCTTATGACGTCATAAGGGGCAGATTTCCAAAACGGCTTGTAACGGCTAATCACACCACACCTGGTGGCATGTCATGGGACCTTTAAAGGTCCCATGGAATGACATTTTCACTTTATGAGGTTTTCTAACATTAATATAGAGTTCCCCTAGCCTGCCTATGGTCCCCATAGGCAGGCTTTCTCCTCCATTTTGCGGTTCAGTCTGTACTTAATATTGACGTGGTAGTGGAAGAACCAGATGCGTCTGAGAACCCGACGCAGTCGTTTGAGATTCATAATATCATCCGGAGGCGCAAACAGCTTTTGACCATGATAATATATATTATATTATATAGATATCTAAATATAATACGTTATTATTTAGATATAGAGCTCCAGGACTCCCGCCGGAGCACCCGGAGTGTTCAGTGTTCCACTGTAAACACTAGCGCATGGTACCGTGGCCGCAAGCTGCTCAGGGCCACTCCCCCACCCTCCACCATGACCCGCCTCTAAAAACGGCACTTTTGTGGAGAGCTCATTGTGGGACTGGCTCGTAGTGGCTGTAACTCTGCACCAAGGCTGAATTTCTTGAACGTCTTCAAGTACTGTATTAGGGGCCCACTAACACCTATATTAAAGCAGCCATAAAGTAGCATGCCATGGGACCTTTAAAGGTGCTGTGGGTACGGTTCTAGAGCTGTAAAGAGAGAGGGCAGAACCAATGTCCTGATTGGTCAGAAATGAGCCGTCAACTCTAAACAGATATTATCAAAGAGTGCTTCACTCATTGACCGCTGAAGGATGGTTCTGGCATTACTAACAAATCACATTCAAATAATATCTCTGAAGTCTTGCCTACAGCGGTTTTAATATGCCGCTATATAAATAAAGCCTGGCTTACTGACTGCCTTACCGCCTGACTATGTCCTCTAAGACCTTACTTACTTCCTGATTCCCTATTCACTACAACTGTTCTCAACAGCCTTTGGCTATTTCCTGTTTCATGTTTTAGATTTTGTGCTTTATGTTTTATGCCCTTTTAACTATTTATCGATTTACATGTGTATATTTGTGTACACATTTGGTTTTGCACTTCTTTTTATGCTTTTATATCTAATGCAATATTACATTGCATATAATAATATATTTTGTTAAGCACATTGAGGTGCCGCTCCTGTGTATGAAACGGGCTCTACAAAATAAACTTGACTTGACTTGACTATATCCTCTCAGACCTTCCTGACTGACTATCTTCTAACGGCACATTTCCACCGAGCGGTGCCGTTAGGTCCGGTACAATTAGGTCCGGTAGGTGTAGTACCGTTAGGTGCGGTTCGGTGCGACTCAGTTACGGCTCGCGTTTCCACTGCCGACCGTACCTTAAGGTAGGGCGGGGTTTAAGCCGGACGGTGATAGCCGTGGCAGCTACGAGAGCATCGTGACATCATAGCAGCCCGACACAGTGTAGCCTGCTAATAAATCCAAGGAAAAAGAAGAACACGAAGAAGAAGAAGAGAAACAATGTAGGACGTCCAAGAAGGACGGCAAACTTTTGCGCAACATTTTCTTCAATAAACCAAGCTTTCGCTGTTGTCCAGAAATACCTCGCAGGTACTGTGTTTGTTTGTTATTACCCCGCTGTCGCACGGAAGTGATGATTCTGTTGACGACTGTGAAGTCCGGACCCCGGCCACTTTTGGCGGTGGAAACGCGTACCGCAACCGCACCTAATTACACTTAACCGCAACACACCGCTTGGTGGAGACGCGCCATGAGACCTTACTGCCTGACTGTCCTCTAAGACCTGTACTGATCCGTCTCGTCGTTGTGGCCCAGACCGTGTCTCCTCCAGCACCCTTCTGTCCAAACAGAGCCGTACGTTCTCCCCTACTGCCTGCCTCCGTCCTCTCAGAGTTTGTAACTCATTTGTCTCCCGGTCCCCCCCCCCCCCCCCCTCCCCCCCCCCTCCCCCCCCCTCCCCCCCCCTCCCCCCCCCCCTCCAGGCCGCGCGTCCTTCTGCACGGTGCGCGTGGTCCTGGGGGACGACAACGACAACGCTCCCCGCTTCCGGGCGGTGGAGTACCGCATGAGCATCAAGGCCAACGTGGGGAAGGGCTCGCTGGTCACCCAGATCCAGGCCACGGACGCCGACGCCGGGCCCAACGCCAGGGTGACCTACTCGCTGTACAGCGAGGCGCGCCACTCCCTGGTGGACGTGCTGGAGGTGAGCGTTGGTTTTATTAGACTCGGTTTGTGTGATTTGTACAATTTTGATCGCGATTTCGATTTTTTTGGGTCAGACGATCTCCAAGCTAATATAATCGAGTCAAAACTATTTTTATTATTATTTTATTTTAATTTGTTTTATTCATTGCATGTTTTTTTTTAAATAGAACAGCTGGATACATTTTTGTAGATTATTTTTTCAATTTGAACATTTTTGTGTATTTTTTAAGGGGAAATGCCAAAGTTCTCAGTTACAAAGTGTTTTTTTGGAGAGAAATGCTGAATAAATGCATCATGTTTTCAAACTCAAAAATAATCTTATGAATAATTGTGATTTCAATATTGACCAAAAAAATCGTGATTATGATTTTTTCCATAATTTTGCAGCCCTAGACTCGGTGTTCATCAATGTGGCCGTGTTTGTCGTGTTCAATTCGATTCAACTTTCGATTCAACTTATTTATCCACTCCCTGGTGGAGGACCTTCAAACTAGGTTTAGTTTGTTTCATTAGTCTCGGTGTCCATCTTGTCGTGTTTTTCGTATTCAATTCAATTAAATTCAAACCAAACTGAATTTATTCTGAAAGGACTGCCTATCAAAGCAAGATAAGAGACAAAACACCAAACCTGAAACCTCACACCAGAGGTATTCAAGGTCTGCTTCACTTGACACTTGACAAGTCAAAAGTAATGAAATAAAACACAAAACACAGCAAATCAACAGTGGAGACAGAAGAATGATGGAATAAGATAAGAATAATAAGTGCATAACAAATGAAACGACAGCTCCCTGTCAGTAAAAGCCAGCCACAAATTGAAGCCTGCGCTTACAAATCCCTAACATGCAGTCTAGCACCGTCCTACCAACAACAGAACATAGCAGTGCTTCAACGCTGTGGTGGTGTGCGGGTGTGGTGCTGTGGTGGTGGTGGTGCTGCTGCAGGTGGAGCCAGACAGCGGGTGGATGATGACCAAGAGCACCGTGGCCCACCTCCAGGGCGCCGTGCTGTCCTTCTTCGTCAAGGCCTCGGACGGCGGCGCGCCCCCCAAGCACTCCCTGGTGTCGGCCTTCATCCACGTGCTGCCCCCCGACGCCCTGGTGCCCTCCTTCAGCCAGCCGCAGTACTCCTTCACCCTGCCCGAGGACACGGCCGCGGGCACGGCGCTGGGCTCCGTGTACCTGGGGCCCGGCCTGGCGGGGAGCTTCGGCCTGGTGGCCGGGGAGACCCCCGACAGCAACCGGGAGGGGACGTTCGGTGTGGACGCGGAGACGGGGCTGATCCGGCTGCTGCTGCCGCTGGACTACGAGCGCGTCGGCGTCTACCGCTTCAAGGTGTCCGGCACGACGAGGCGGGACATGACGGAGTCGGTGGCCACGGTGGACCTGGAGGTCAAGGTAAGGGAGGGAGGGAGGGAGAGAGGGAGAGAGAGAGAATATTCGGAGAGAGAGAGAGAGAGGTAGAGAGAGAGAGAGAGAGAGAGGTAGAGAATATTCGGAGAGAGAGAGAGAGAGAATATTCGGAGAGAGAGAGAGAGAATATTCGGAGAGAGAGAGAGAGAGGTAGAGAGTTAGAGAATATTCGGAGAGAGAGGTAGAGAGAGAGAGGTAGAGAGAGAGAGAGAGAATATTCGGAGAAAGAGAGGTAGAGAGAGAGGTAGAGAATATTCAGAGAGAGAGAGAGAATATTCGGAGAGAGAGAGAGAGGTAGAGAGAGAGAGAGAGAGAGAATATTCGGAGAGAGAGAGAGAGGTAGAGAATATTCGGAGAGAGAGAGAGAGAGGTAGAGAGAGAGAGAGTATTCGGAGAGAGAGGTAGAGAGAGAGAGGTAGAGAGAGAGAGAGAGAATATTCGGAGAGAGAGAGGTAGAGAGAGAGGTAGAGAATATTCAGAGAGAGAGAGAGAATATTCGGAGAGAGAGAGAGAGGTAGAGAGAGAGAGAGAGAGAATATTCGGAGAGAGAGGTAGAGAGAGAGAGAGGTAGAGAATATTCGGAGAGAGAGAGAAAGAACTAATAATGTCTGTTAAAAGTTGAGAGTTATGTGTCTAAAATTACGCCTAACTTTCTCACTGCAGCCGTCCCAATTGTCCCAACAATCCCAATTGTTCTAAATGATCTCAGGACATTAAGTGAAAAGAAATACACCCCCTGCTTCAAACAATCATAGTATCGCTTTACGAGTGATGTCATGTCAGTACTTAACACGCCTCTGCAATGATTCAATTGGATTATCTCGACAGAGTTCTCCACGCACTAAATTGTCGGAGAGAGAATCATGCCCCCGTCTGGTTTGCCCGAGGCGAGAATAATTGTAATCACAAATAATTGTAATGATTTTCAAACTAAATGTGTGATTCAGTCTGACCTGCAGTCGATGGCTGGCTCACGTGAAATATACACAGGTCCTGGACGTCAACGACAACCCGCCCGTGTTTGAGACCAGCACTTACGTTGCCACGGTGTTGGAGGGGATGCCGGTAGGCACCAGACTGATCCAGGTGCGAGCGCTTGACCCAGACTGGGGCGCCAACGGACAGGTGGGTGACCTCCTTTGTTGAGAACTTGGACAAAAAACACACAAACACAAAAGACATTCCGTAACTTGTGTTTCTTTGTTACTTTGCTTGTTTCTTCAAATCCCAGGTGACCTACAGCCTGGGCCCTCCGCTCACGCGAAACCCGGAGTCTAAGAAAGACCCCCGGTCCCAGAGCCCCGGCCCCTCGTCCCCCAGCGCCGCCGCCGCCGCCACCCCCCCGACGACAGCGGCAGCGGCGGCCCCCCCCCTGCCCTTCGCCATCGACAGCAAGACGGGCTGGATCACCACGGCGGCCCCCATGGACCACGAGAGCTGCTCCTCCTACAGCTTCCGGGCGGTGGCCTCGGACCTGGGCGAGCTGCGGTCGCTGTCGGCCGCCACGGCCGTCACCGTGGTGGTGTCGGACGCCAACGACAACCCGCCGCGCTTCGAGCGCGAGCACTACCGCGGCGCCGTGCGCGAGAGCGACCCGCTGGGCGAGGTGGTGGCCGTCCTGAGCACCGCCGACCGGGACGGCAGCGAGGAGAGCCGCCTCGTCAGCTACTACATAACGGGTGAGAGGACGGCGGGGGAGAGGGGGGGAGAGGGGGGAGAGGACGGTGGGGGAGAGGGGGGGAGAGGGGGGAGAGGGGGGAGAGGGGGACGGGGGGGGGGGAGAGCGCTGGGCTGTATTTCACTAGAAGCTCAGCTACGCGCAGTGCGTTTGGATGATGACAGTCCGATTTACGGCCCGATGTACCGCATTCGGCAAGCGTCAATATGAGTTTGGCTCTTTTTGACTGATGTGTTATTTGACTAATGTCGCTTCAAAGGCGCGTCAGCTGAAATAAATGGACAAAAAAATGATTTGCCTGAAATTTTCGACCTTGCCTGTATTTCCATTCCGCTATAAACCTGTAGTTCCCCCAGCTCGGATCCAGCACTTATTTTATTTTATAGCAGAACTTCTGGAGGGAGACAGCGCAGAGTCTGGCCTCGTAACCATGACGTTATAACCAGTTTCCTGTTTTGTTCCGTGTGTATGAGGATAGGCGTATTCCTCCAGTGGCCAGTCTTATCTAGGGTTCATTTAAAACCTCTACACTTCATTTTTTACAGTTTGTGCTGGCCGAGTTTGTAATGGCCAATTACACGTTGACAGATCCTCCAGCAACATGATTGGTCAAAACAAATAGGAGGCTAAAGCAAGAGAAATGCCCCACCCGTCTAGAATTTGGACTTGTCCGTCGTATCGTGTAGGTATAAGTCTGATTTATGATTGTCTAGTGGTCCCCTAACCTCTTTGGTCCCCTTTCTTCAGGTCTGAGGATCCTGATGACCCCGACCTCCACCGTTTTCCCCACACATCCTTTAAACCATATGACCATAATGTGCGTTGCGCCACACTAAGTGCTTGTTGTGTAGCTTGTAGCTACGCAGCGTTAGGCATCGTCTTATCATAAAGTACGGGGTATTTATTAGACCTTCAACGTGATGAAAAACGTCTTAATATCAACGTGCACATCCCTCAGCCCGCAAGAATGGGCTAAACAATTTGGGGAAATAATCTCATTGGTCGAATTGATTATTTCGACCAATATTGCGATTGCGATTCAGTATGCAATTTTTCTTTTTAAAGTTCCTTATGTTTATTCTGTATTATTCACTAAACACAAGCAGTAAATCATTCTATAGTATGACCAACATGACATTGGAAGCAGTCAACATATAAGCTGCTCTTTCCTTCAGACCAGGCCTATGTGTTGAGATGAATTGATGCATAAATTGATACATCCTCATCATTATAATTGATAACATCTTTATTTAACTATTGAATTGTAAAAAAAAAAACACAGTTGTGAGATTCTCTGTGTTAGATTTTTCCTGTGGCAAATCAAACCCGTGTTCCCCACAGCCCTGACGGTGATAATGACGTCTGCCGTGGTGGTTGTCTGCAGGGGGTAACCCGCGGGGTGTGTTTGGCCTGGCCCTGGTGCAGGGGGAATGGAAGGTGTACGTGAGCGGCCTGCTGGACCGCGAGCAGCAGGACCGGTACCTGCTCAACATCACGGCCAGCGACGGCCTCTACGTGGCCCGCACTGCCGTGGAGGTGACCGTCATGGACGCCAACGACAACAGCCCCATCTGCAGCCAGGTGAGGCGGCGGCGGCGGCGGCGGCTCGGGTCCAAGCGGGCTAGGGTGGGACACGCCCGCTTGTGATGTCACTCATGGGTCAATTCGGGAAAGCGGTGGCCAGGGCCGCTGCTAAGCTTTTGGAGGCCCTAAGCGTAATTGGTCATACGTTGGTCAGGGAGGCCCCCCCCTTTGATTAGGTCAGTATTGTCCTAATCAAAGTATTTTCCCCGCACAAAACTGTAACTGTTGGATAGTGTGCAATACTAAATTGCGTGTGCATTCTCAGCAGCTGCTGGAGGCTTTGCAAAGGTGCACGACGACTTTTCCTGGCAGCAAAATCACGTAATCAAGTCATCACAAGACACCCTATGTGCCACTTAAGCGTTTTTGTCCCATTGTTGACCGTAGATATGTTTTAATGAGTTTCAGTTCAGAAAAACCGTGCTGAGAAAGGCTGCTCCGCCTCCGACGCGAAAAGACACTTTGAAGGCCGTACCATTTCAGGGAAGCGGGGGGGGGGGACTCTTTTTATATATTAGGTAAAAACATTCGCCCAAATTGAGTGATAGGGTACACAATTAAGAAGAAACAATGGTGGGCCTCTTCATAACTACTTTATATATTTTTTTAATGTAATAATTATTATATAATATATTTATTATTTAATTAATTATTATTAATTATTATTTTATTATATATTTATATATATTTATATATATATTACATTTTTTTTAGCAACCTTAATTTTGGGGGCCCGCCAATTCAATTCAATGGCTATTCAACATCACATCTGGCGGTGAAATAGGGGCTGTTTTAAATGAAGTATAATTTAAGTTAATCACTGTTGCGGTATTCAGATGAATTCAATAAGCAGACGATGTGCAGCACTAAGTTTTTATTTTCAATTTAAGTCACGTGGTGGAAAATTTAATCATTATGATTCTATTACGTTTTTTTTTTTTATTTTTTATAAGTATGTATTACCAAAGAGTGTGTGTACAGAATAAGCTTTTTCTTTCAATAACAGAAGTGATACTAAACGTGGGTAAAATAAGCGTGGCAAAGTAAAACGTATTAAGTTCATACATTCCCCCCCGTATGCAATTACCTGGAGCTCCAGGTTGTAAATCAAGGACTTTACACCCCTGCAAAGTGTGATTCACGTTGCAAAGAGAGTAGTGCTGTTTGAGAATACCCGATCCAGTAATGACTCCCTGGTTCCCTTTGATTGAAAATGAGGCTTCTCCCACTCAATTATACAGCTAGTTATGGAAACAGAATGCCAAGCGTGTTATTACCCATGGATGATTACCCAAGCATAATGTACACACCAGAGCACTTTAGGCTTTGTGGGTCGTTTTAATATACTGTTACATGTATGCTGACATCTCTATGACAACCATGTTGGTTTAGAATAATGAGATTTAATTGAGTTTGTGGTCTTGGACTTTAATACAACCATCGATGCAGAGCTGCTGTGGTAGAGCAGGACATTGATTACACACATTCATCAGTCCTACACTAATCCCCTCTTCAGCCGCCGCAGACTGATTCTATTTCTTTCTATAGAAAGTTCATGAAAAGTTGAAATGTTCTGTTAAAGAGCCAGTGAACCCCAAAACCGTTTTGGTTTTGTTTTAAACGTGGTAATATGTCTTATATGATCGTCAACTTAGTAATATATACCATTGTATCACTGCTACTAAAATAACACTGTGATATATTGCAGTTTACTTTATTTCCTGTGGGACTGTAGAACATACACTTGGCATCTCATTGCTGCATTTATGTTGGTCTGGAGAAATGTAGCCAATAAATCATAGATAATATCATAGATAAATCATAGATAAATAATAGATAATATCATAAATCAATGCCGCTCATGCAGCATTGATGATATTATCTATGATATATCTTTGATTTATTTATGCGGGTTGTTCGTATATTTGTTATTGTATTACTCGCCTAGACGAGCATTAGGAAGGATTGGACCTACTCCATCCTCGTTTCATGGGATGGGTGAAGTAGATTGCAGGGGAGAGACATCCTCCAGCTCAAGATGGTTCCTCTGCAGACACAGGAGTGCGTAGGCTCTGTGGCGCTCCCTGTCACACCCCTCATTATGGTCCCGCTGAGACCATACTGCTCAGCTACTAGACAGCTGGCCGACTAGCTTTAGGTAAAGGTAAAGTCGAAAAAATCGAAAATCGTCACAAAGTTGCCGTTGGCATAACAACTCAGTCTCAATGAAAGTCTCAATGCCCAAAACACGTTTTTTGTAACTTTATTCTAATGTAATTCGAATAGTTACTAGTTAATTCCAGCAGAACCAGCAGGTTCACTGGCTCTTTAAAGAAGTTAGAGGTCTCTGGCACCACTTGTTTCGGTTGACATTATTAGTTCTACTTTTAACACCAGGCAAAGTAGATATCAATACACGATGGTATTGGGGCGGACAATGTGTTTACATCCATTCCATCTGTTTTAATTTATTTTTTAATTAATTCTTCCTTATTACAAATGCATTGAAAGTTAATGTTTTGGCACAAATCTTTCGATGGTGAACGTCCTATTCATCAGACGTTTGCCATTCACACACGTTAATGAACTGAGGCAAAAAAAAAAACGAAAGAAGGCAAACAAAAACAAGCCCAGAGGCACGTAGCGAGGGGAAGGTCGTTGGGTTGAGTCCTCTCCTCCTCCTCCTCCTCCATCTCTCTTCATTTAGCGTCGCAGCGCACCGCCTCCATTCCTCCTAATTAGCGGAGAAAGTTTTATTCGGCTCCCTGACAGCCTCTGAATCACTTTCATCCCTGCCGGCCCGCGCCGCCTCTCTCCCCCGGCCTCTGCTTCCATAATCTCTCTGTTTTCACCTCCCCCCCTCTCGAGCAAATTGGTCTGTGTGGGCTGGTACAAAGCGTTGTTGTTTCACTGAACTCTGAAGCCCCTGCTTGGCGCTTGACCCTGTCATGGTAACGGGCTCGGGGTGGTCGTGTTTTTTTCGGGGGGGGGGGGGTGGCGGTGGGGGGGGGGGGTTGTTAAGCAGTCAATTAGAACGATTAGAACGTGTTGAGCTGTCACACGGCCCTGTGACTTATGCGTTCAGTCGAAGAAGAAGAAGAGGAAGAAGGCAGACACAGGGCTGGTGATGTACGCTAGGAGGTACTTGGCGCAGACCCAAGGGTGAGGGCAGGGCATTAAGATTCTGGGTTGCCAATTCTAGGGGCGAGCCTAATGCAAGCTGATCACAGTTGTTTAATGTGTCTCTTGAAGTGCTGAAACCGATTTCTGTCAGACAGTCTTCATTGCGTGTGTGTGTGTGCGTGTGTGTGGGTGTGTGGGAGTGCGTGTGTTTGTGTGTGTGTGTGTGTGTGTGTGTGTGTCTGTGTGTTTGTGTGTATGTGTGTGCTTGGTGTGTGTGTGGGTGTGCGTGTGTGTGTGTGTGTGTGTGTGTGTGTGTGAGTCTGTCTGTCTGTGTGTGCGTGTCTGTGTGGGTTGGTGTGCGTGTGTGTGTCTGTGTGGGTTGGCGTATGTGTGTGTGTGTGCGACTGTGTGTGCGTGTGTGTGTGCGTGTGTGTGTGCGTGTGTGTGTGTGTGTGTGTGTCCCAGGCCGTGTATAGTGCTGCCTTTCCCGAGGACATCCCCACTAACAAGGGCATCCTGACAGTGGGAGCAACAGATGCTGACTCAGGCGCCAGTGCTGAGATCCAGTACTCGCTGTTTGGCATCGGCGTCGAAGACTTCTACATGGACGCCAACACCGGTGCTCCTGCCGCTTCCTCCCCCATTATTTCGCCCCATTCGCAACGAGTTTGATCATTTATTTGTACTTTGTAAAAGTCTGGGTCAATCCTCAGTCAGTTTATGTCTCTATAATCACAATCAGCCCTGTTTTAATCACATCTCACCCGGTGTGCGTCTGCTTCCCGCTGTCCGTCGTCGTCGTCGGCGTTCCCAGGGGAGCTGCGCTCGGCCGCCCTCATGGACCGCGAGCGGACGGCGGGCTACCAGCTCATCGCCCAGGCCACCGACGGCGGCGGGCTCTTCTGCCGCTCGGCCGTCTCCCTGCGCCTGCTGGACGTCAACGACAACGCACCCTCCTTCTCCTCCGGCTCGCTGGTGGCCAGCGTGGCCGAGAGCGCCGCGCCCAAGGCCCTGCTGACCCGGCTGCAGGCCAGCGACCCCGACCAAGGTGAGCCCTAACGCCGCGCCCGCGCCGCCTCCATCCGGCCACGGCTTTTTTGACGTAGCCGTGTGTTTTTTCGATGTGGGTTCGATTACGAACGGCGATTTCATTGCAAAGTGTATTTGCGTATGTTCGCATAACGCGATCTGTTTCGCCGACGGATCCGTCGCTGCCTGAAAAGTTGAACGTTTCTCAACTTTTTGACGGCGCCGACAGAACGGACGGACCCACAATGCATTTCGAGAGCGGCCCCACGCAAAGTCAATGAGATCGGAGACGTGGTAGTGTGAACGCAGCGTAAGGGAACCTTTGGGATTTTGGTTTTATTGTTTCCTAGGACTCAGGAGCGAAGGGGTTCCACATATCGTGTTGGCGAGGCGTTGGCGTGGCGCGGGAGGGACTTTAATGTAGTGTGAACGCAGGGTTTAAAGGGCCCTCCAGACGAGTCTCGATACGTTTGTACATCGGTCGATGTTAATAGTGTCATGTGCAAACGATGGCTCTTTATGTCCGTTCCAGACGCTGGAGGACTCAATTTGCTTCTGTTGCCTGGTGACCGCATGGGTCAAGGCTTTGTCTATAAGACGCCAAAGTGCCACTTGCCTTTGTGTGTGCGATCGCTTTGCCCTCTGGAGTGGCCGCCCCCGCCCCGCTTTTATTCTGACACACAAGTGTTTTCCTTTCTGGGCGCCGAGTGTGCTCCGCTGCTGCAAAATTAACCAACGTTTAGTATTTACGAGGTGTTTTTATTTGATGCGAGAAAGTACTCACTGTGACTAAAGAGACGCACGGCGTGAAAGTTTGAGCTCCTCGCTCTGAGACAGACAGCAGACTGCAGACGTATAGCGGAGCAAAAGCCAGAACATTTTCCCACGAGCCACTACACACCACTACACACCGCTAAACTCGCCTGTCTGCCCCCGTGTACGAAGACATAAAATAATATTTATCTGCAGACACAATTCTAGAGACGCAGATAGCGGTCTCTCTGGCAGTACGGGCGTAAACACATGGCTGATAGAGATAGCACGGAAGAGGAATCACTTTGCATGCTATTATTTATCCTATTATTATTTATATGTTATTCATCCAGTGTTTCTCATTGCTCCCCCAGGCCTGAACCGTACGGTGGTCTACTCCCTGGTGGACTCGGCCGACGGAGTGTTTTCCATTGAGCCCGTGTCCGGGGTGCTGGTGTTGGAGAGGCCGCTGGACAGAGAGACGCGGGACTCCTACCAGCTCCGGGTTCAGGCCACCGACCAGGCTGGACAGCCGGGGGCGCTGGCCTCACAGGTGGGTTGGCACTAGATGAGATGACGTACGGTCACGGGTGAGGCGAAGTAAGGTACGATGCGATTTTTGAATGTCGTGAGCCTCGTAGCATCATTGCCTGTGTCAAATTCTGATAGCTAACCTCACTACTCTCCTAGTGCTGCTGATTCACTGTGCCTCATTGGCTATATCCTCATCCAATCAGAGTGCTTTTTACATTCCAGAATCACTATCTGTCTATCTGAACTATCTGAACCTAGAGGCATTTTTGACGCTAAATACAAGATGAACCTTAAAATATGACCTCACAGCAATTATGCTGTGAGGCTGACGATTTATTATTCGCCCTCTAGGTAGCAGGAAATTAGGCTTTGAGAAGGATTTGTCGAATTGCAGAGGATCCCATTGGCTGCTCATGACTCCATCCTCAACACATAGCCCTCTTCACATCCGTCATGAGTCTCATGACTCCATCCTCAACACATAGCCCTCTTCACATCCGTCACGAGTCCACGTCTCTCCCAGGTGGAGCTGACGGTGTTGGTGCTGGACGTCAACGACAACGCCCCCGTCTTCCAGAGGAGGGACTACACCGTCACGGTGCCGGAGGACGTCGCCGTGGGGACGGAGGTGCTGCGGGTGTTCGCCACCAGCGTGGACATCGGCCCCAACGCCGAGATCATCTACAGCATCCGCTCGGGGAACGAGCGGCGGATGTTTTCCATCAACAGCCGCCTGGGTCAGTGGTCACAGGAGGGCTCACCGTTCAGGATGAGGCCTTTGGTTTAACCTTAAGCTAGTGCAATGCTTTGTGCTCCTCACGCCGTGTCACAAGACCTTAAAGGTACAGTAGCCACAAACACACACACTCTGTCACCTGGAGGTACCTTGTGACAAGGTACCTTGTCACCTGGAGGGCTGCAGGAATCAAGGTTAATTGCTCCGACTCAGCGTCAGCGTCGAGAAAGCTCATGTCGAGTATTTTCAGCAAGCGGGGCTCTTTGACGGGGGGGGGGGGGTCGAGGTTTGGGGAGAAAGGGGGAGAGGGAAGGATGATCAGCAGAGTGTTGTTCTTTGCGATTTTTTGAACTAGCTTGAAATGGCAAAGCCTGCAAAAAACAAGTTTCATCATCAATTTTACCACACACCCTTGTGCACGCTGAAATTGCAAAGCCCCGTACGCGCGTGCGACTTTAACAATCTGTGTGCAAATGTGTGTGTGCTGCCCTCGCGTGTGTGCACCCGTAGGCACTATTTCTGTGGCCGACGACCTGGACTTTGAGGTGTGCAAGGACTACTACCTGACCATCGAGGCCTGGGACAGCGGGACCACGCCCCTCAGCGCCGCTACCATGGTGACCGTGGAGCTGATGGACGTCAATGACAACGCCCCCGCCTTCAGTGAGGAGATTTACAACGTGCTGGTCAGCGAGGACGCCTCCATTGGCCAGACCATTACCAGGGTAACATGGGGCTCCTTTTCCTCCGTTCATTATCTTATCTGATCTGATCTGATTGTCTCTTGTTTTTTCGTTTTGAATCGAGAATCGATTTGAATCGTTGACCCCATAACGTTTGAAATTGAAGCAAATCGTGATATTCTGAAAGATGAACATCCCTACTCTAATAACTGAAGGTTTCTAACTAATTAAACTTGAAGAAAAGCTTTTAAATCTGACCCACAGCACCTCTCTATGTATAGATTTTTTTTTTTTTTATTTGCCTCTGAGTTGAAGTGAAACTCCCCTCACACTCACTCAGACGTTCCCTGCATGTGTGACGCAGTTGCTGGCAGAGGACCTGGACAGCCAGGTCAACGGCCACATTACGTACTCCATACTGAAGGGTGACCGTGGCAACCAGTTCTGGATAGACCCCGTCACCGGCCTGCTCAAAGTCAATAAGCGTCTGGACCGAGAGCTGGTAAGGATGTGTCTCCGAGTACAATAACGGCAAAAAAGTAATCGATAGTAATTTTACGGTTCGTGAGCACGAGCAGAGTGGTATACTCCGACCTCTCAAGGTGAAAGCTAATGTCTCACATTATGCACGAGGAAGGGCATCACTTATCCGTGTGCACTCGCAGGCATAAAGGTATGTGTCTTTGTATCAGTGCAATGATACACACTCTCTCTCTCTCTCTCTCTCTCTCTCTCTCTCTCTCTCTCTCTCTCTCTCTCTCTCTCTGTCTCTCTCGCTCTCTCTCTCTCTCTCTCATTGTCTCTCTGTCTCTCTCATTGTCTCTCTGTCTCTCTCGCTCTCTTGCATATTGTCTTTCTCTCTCTCTCTCTCTCTCTCTCTCTCTCTCTCTCTCCCTCTCTCTCTGCAGGTATCTAGGTACTCTCTCTCGGTGCAGGCGTTTGACAGTGGCTCCCCAGCCATGTCCTCCACTGCCACCGTTAACATTGACGTATCTGACGTGAACGACAACCCCCCCGTCTTCTCCCCCCCTAACTCCACCGCCGTGATCCAGGTAGTGCTGCATGCATGTGTGTGTGTGTGCGGATGTGTGTGTATTTGCATGCTTTCATGTATGAGTGTGTGTGTGTGTGTGTGTGTTTGTGTGTGTGTGTGTGTACATGTGCGCCAGTGTGCCTCTGCGTCCATGAGCATCTCTGTGTGCACATGCAGGCATGAGAGGGTGTGTGTGTGTGTGTGTGTGTGTGTGTGTGTGTGTGTGTGTGTGTGTGTGTGTGTGTGTGTGTGTGTGGTACATGGGACCTGGCTGTCGGTGTGTCACACTGTGTCCTCCTCCTCCTCCTCCTCCTCCTCCCAGCTGAACCAGCCGGCCGGGGCCAGTCTCCTGCAGCTGACGGTCAAGGACCCGGACTCCCCCAGGAACGGCCCCCCCTTCGAGTTCCGCATCGCCGCCGGCAACGAGGGGAACTACTTCTCCCTGGACCGCTCCGGGACGCTGAGGGCCACCCGGGTGCTGGGGCCCCAAGCCCGCCGGGAGTTCACCCTGGAGATCCAGGTGAGGCGCCGGGACAGGGCTTAAAGGTCCCACGGCCTGCTACTTTATGGCTGCTTTAATATAGGTGTTAGTGGGCCCCTAATACAGTACTTGAAGACGTTCAAGAAATTCAGCCTTGGTGCAGAGTTACAGCCACTACGAGCTCCCACAATGAGCTCTCCACAAACGTGCCGTTTTTAGAGGCGGGTCAAGGTGGAGGGTGGGGGTGTGGCCCTGAGCAGCTTGTGGCCACGGTACCATGCGCTAGTGTTTACAGTGGAACACTGAACACTCCGAATGCTCCGGCGGGAGTCCTGGAGCTCTATATCTAAATAATATCATATTATATATAGATATCTATATAATGCAATATATTATTATCACGGTCAAAAGCTGTTTGCGCCTCCGGATGATATTATGAATCTCTAACGACTGCGTCGGGTTCTCGGACGCCTCTGGTTCTTCCAATTGTTGTGGCAATTCCCTTTAACAGAGATTGCGTCTAGGCCAGATGAGATTCCCACTGCAAAAAAGCACACAATACATTGGAAAGCAATTATCCTAGGTTTTAATGCATGCATACATTAGACTCCTCTCTAGCAGAGTGAGTCCAGAATACAGTTTGACAGGGTTTTTTATACCGTTTCAGACCCTCCCCATATTGTAATTGTCAATAATCATTTCAAGTGATGTTTACCCAAGACACAGAGGTGCCTGTGTTTTTATCAAGGAGAACAGCGCCTAAGGGGATGTCTTCTCCTTTGTGACCCGTTTACCCAAGCACAAAGCTCAATGAATAGTCGACTCTGGAGAAAGGCAGGTTGGCAAGACAATACGCGAAAGGAAAGAACAAGGCCTAAGTTATAAAAACTAAGTTTAAGTTATGTCGATTTTTCCATCGCACACTTCCACGTCGATATTAAGTACAGACTGAACCGCGAAATGGAGGAGAAAGGGATTGTTCATGCCATGGGACCTTTAAAGGGGGCATATTATAACCACCGGGTTATAACGGCTAAGCACACTCACACCTGGTGGTATACTATGTCCCCTTTAAGGGGATTCTGCTGGATTCTTTCTTGTCAACATCTCTTTATGTAGCGCACGAAAGGCACTAAAAGCGTCTTAAAAAAGTGTATGGGAGAAAGATTTGCGACACTGTCTCTGGTTACGCAGCTCCTCTCGTGACAGAAATGGAAAGTATAGAGAATGCTAGAAAAAAAAACACGGCGTTGCAGCATTTCCAGATTTTCTGTGTATTTTAATGGACAGCAAACCCAAATACTGTCACTATAATTCACAGAGAAACAGTCGATCCAGTTGAACACGTTCAGCACGGCTGAAGTTCTTCAGACATGAAACCCCGGTGTTGTTGTTGTTGTTGTTGTTGTTGTTGTCTGGTCGTGTTTGTTCAAGGCCAGTGATTCCGGCCGGCCCCGCCTGGCCTCCTCCTCCTGGGTCTACCTGAGGGTCGTCGGCAACAGCCAGTACAAGCCGTCCGTCTCGCCGCTGGAGGTCTTCGTCGTCATGGCGACCGACACCTTCCCCGGCGGCCCCGTCGGCCGCATCTACGCGACGGACCGCGACGTCAACGACGTCCTGTCGTACGCCCACAGGCCCGCGCTCGGGAGCGTGTTCCGCATCGACCGGCAGGACGGCAGCATCATGGCCGAGCCGGGCCTGGAACCCGGCAGGTACCCCGGGATACCAGCGCTTCCTGTCCCGCATGCACACAAGGAGAACGCTTCCTGTCTCACATGCACACAAGGACAACACTCTAAGCACTTCCTGTCCCACATACACACAGGGAGAACACTCTAAGCACTTCCTGTCCCACTTATACCCAATGAGAACACTTCCTGTCTCACATACACACAAGGAGAACACTTCCTGTCTCACATACACACAAGGAGAACACTTCCTGTCTCACATGTAAGACTGGACTTCACTGGACTTCACTGAGCCACTTCCTGGCTCGGTGAAGTAATTTAAATGCACCACATTCCCAAAGGAAGGCCGTATGGCCACGGGGATCGAGGTTACTGGACTCAGATCTTATCTTAGGTTTGTTCAGTGAGCCTTACCTTTTTTTTCAGGGTTTGGAGAGAGCAGAGGTAGGAGTGAGAACGAGAGCTATTTATACTCATAAAATATTAAAGGTTCCATATTATACCCCCAGGTGTGGAGTGTGATTAGCCGTCACAAGCCGTTTTGAAAATCTGCTCCTAGTGACGTCACAAGTGGGCGTGTCCACCTAGATGTGTGCTGGATAGATCAGTCTACCAGCCTACCCAGTGGACCGTAGCAAACGTTGCTCATCAATCCGTCACACATCTAGGTGGACACGCCCACCTGTGATGTCAGAAGAGGCAGATTTGCAAAGCGGTTTGTAGCGGCTAATCACACTCTACACCTGGTGGCACAAGGTTTCTTGCACCCCCAAAGATAAGGTTGGGGGTGCAAAAAAACCCTCAATATGGAAACGAAGTGAACCGGCAAGCGGTTAGAAGAGCGACAAAGCGCTGCGCTGCCATAGCCCCCGCCACCTCCCTCCCCCTCAATCTCCCCCACCAATCATTCTAAAGCATCGCTGGCAACATTCCTGACATACCAATGGTTGGCAGAGTGCCAAATGATTGACTGGTCGAATAAGTCAGGGAGCAGGTCGGGCTTACAACCGCGCGTCAAGGACATGCAAGAGGAGGCGATGTACGTAATGCCCACAACATGAACCTTGCCTTTCTAGTTGCCGTTTCAAAAGTTAACATATGCCCGAGATGCGATGAAGACAGTCAAAGAGCTGATCATTACAATCAGAGAGTCACAGAAAAGACTGGCATGGTTTGACTCTTTCTGTAAGCCTGCAGGTGGGAACAGTTTGCGCCCGCTTTGCCCCACCTGCTGGACGATGCGAGTGAGCAGTGTGAAGTCAGTTCTTGCTTACTATGAGAGCCTGGCGAGTTATTTCCATGATTTCTACATTTCTAAATGAGTGACTGAAATGTAATGAAGCTAGGCCTGCTCCCATTTATTCTGGCATGTTTATATAAAATAAGTGCACGCCCCGCCACTCGTAACACACTTTCGGAAATTGATGGAACGGTTAAATCATACATCATCACAACCAAAATGTGGAAAAAAAATCGAATAAATGACAGATAAATAATACGTAAATAATTCATGAACTACTGTTCTGAACCTCAAATTCCGAAAGCAGGACTTTGGAGAAGTGATACAGCCTACTTTTTGGTGGAACACATTTGAACGATATATATTTATGACCCCCCAATGTTGACCTGAAGTTGGCGCCGCTGCCTCTAGTGCTACAATACCCCTTGGAGCCAGCTAGAAATCCCAAATCTCCCCCTTTGAATCTTCTAAGTCGAGACGTTTTTTTTTTTTGTGGCTTGTCTGCCGCCGCCCCTCGCCCCCCTGCCCAGGTACCAGCTGAACGCCACCGTGAGCGACGGCCGCTTCGCCGTCATCGCCGACGTGTCGGTGCGGGTGGAGCAGCTGACGGAGGTGGTGCTGCGCAGCGCGGTGGCGGTGCGTTTCGGCTCCCTCTCGCCGGAGGACCTGCTGGGCCGCTACCTGGGCCAGGTGCGGCTGATGCTGCGCTCCCTGGGAGCCTGGGCCTTCCCGCCGGGCCACGTGGACTTCATCCACGTGCTGGGCGTGCAGCCGGTGGACGACACCGGCGACGTGGACCTCTTCCTGGCCATGGAGAGGCCCTCGGAGCCGGCAGGGACCGGGGGCGGTGGAGGAGGAGGAGGAGGAGGTGGAGGAGGAGGAGGAGGTGGAGGCACAGGCGGAGGAGGGGACGGCTTCTTCTCCCCGCAGGAGCTGTCGGAGAAGCTAGCGGCGGCGCGGGCGCGGGGCCAGTTCCGGGGGGTGCTGGCCGGGGCGGAGGTGCTGGACCAGACCTGCTCCGGGGAGCTGGACTGCGGGGACATGGCGTGCGAGCAGACGCTGGTGATGGCGCCGCGCTCCACCGTCGCCTACAGCACCGAGCGGGTCAGCCTGGTGGCGCCCACGTTCAGACGCATGGAGGCCTGCACATGCCCCGGTAACGCCGCCGCTGCACAGGGTCTGCGTTTTGTGCCTCTGTTTGGGATTCTGCAGAGCTCCTGAAGGTCTTCAGTGTTTCAATCAGTCCAGCTTTTCTTAAAGAAGAAGTGTGTGTGTGTGTGTGTGTGTGTGTGTGTGTGTGTGTGTGTGTGCGTGTGTGTGTGTGTGTGTGTGTGTGAGTGCGTGTGTTTGTCTGTGTGTGTGTGTGTGTGTGTGTGTGTGTGTGTGTGTGTGTGTGTGTGTGTGTGTGTGTGTGTGTGTGTGTGTGTTTGTGTGTGTGTGTGTGTGTGTGTGTGTGCGTGTGTTTGTCTGTGAGTGAGTGAGTGAGTGAGTGTATGTGTGTGTATGTGTGTTTGTGTGTGTGTGTGTGAGTGTGAGTGTGAGTGTGTGTGTGTCATTCGATTAAAGCGACACATCTTTTGTGTTACTATTATGTCGCTAAACTGTTGTAATTCCTAGTTATGTCGTTAAGTAATCACAGCGCATTAGAGTTGGTGCTTATTCCGGCCAATACGTCCCTCTCCCCCCCCCCTCGCCCAACAGGGGGATTCTGCTCCACTCCTCTGGAGCTCTGTGAAGGTCAGTCCTGTCCATCAGACATGCAGTGTGTGCGCTCCGGTGTGACAGCGCCCTCTGTCTGCCAGTGTCAGCCAGACAGGCTGGACGAATGCGCTGGTGAGTTTCAGCCCACGTTCTCAATATATTCAAATGTATATATGCACTACTCTGTTCACTATTCTGTTCTAAGTGTTCTGAGGCCATTTCGACGGTGAGACTGCACTTTAAATAATAAATTGATTGATTGATTGAAAGTAGAAATTCATGTAGATGTTGAGATGAAACCAAAAAGATGTATGTCGGATACCAAATATACAAACGATACAGAATATTGGGAGTTGTGTCGCTGAATAAATTGGCCACTGTTGTATAAGTGTGTTGTCGTTCCAAGTGGTTGTGTTAGTTGAAATCCCTCTTATTGTTGATGTTTCCCTGGTGTGTTGCGTGAATATGGAACGCAGGCCCGACCTCCCTGAGCTTCTCTGGGAACAGCTACATCAAGTACCGCGTGACGGAGACGGCCCAGGGGGGGGAGATGAGACTGGGCCTGAGGATCAGAACCCTGCAGACCAGAGGGGTCATCATGTTCTCCCGTACCAACCCCTGCACCATGCTGAAGGTACACACAGGCACACACACACACGCACACAAATATTTAGAAATTATGCTGGGGTTGGGGTCGGGCTCGGTCACATCTGCGCGATAACGGAGTTGGAGTTGGCATGGGCGTTGCTTTTGTGTTAACGTTAATTTTACTTCGCTGGAGGACACTCGTGTTAATTTTAATTTCACAGGCTAGCTGCCCTACAGAACCTCAGAACCTCTTGTGTCATTTTGTGGAATTTATCGTTATCATGGGCCTTTTTTTGTGGGCCTATGTGAATTTCAATTGGTTCTGTGCAATAAGCACGCGTTAACTGTTACCGCGCGCTTGTTGCGCTCATCTGTTGACATTTCCAAACGCCTTGCAGTTGTTTAATAAAGGCGTGCTCTCATACACACAAGCGTAAACGTGTCATTAGTATGAGGAGAAATAGACTTTAACTGTGTCAGGTCCGGGTCGGGCTCGGACATATATATCTTGATGCCTGTCGGGCTCAGTGACTTCTCTGTCGGACACGGGCCGAGCTCGGACAGAAAGATGCGGCCCGTTCCGCGCTCTAACACACACACACACACACACACACACACACACACACACACACTCACACTCATTAATATGGATTGACACGGTGATTGGATGGCCTTGTTTCCACTGCTCCACTACAGATCGAGGGCGGTCGGCTGTGGTTCCAACTCGAGTGTGACAACACGCTCGGCATCATGGGAATCTCCGGCCGTCCAATCAATGACGGCCTGTGGCACGCCGTGGCCCTGGAGCTCACCCACAACTACAGCCTGCTGTCATTGGACGACAGCTACGTGGAGCGCCGCCGAGCCGCCCGGGCCCCCATCCGCCTCTGGCCCCTGGCCCCAGACTCCTCCTTCTTCTTCGGGGCCCAGGTGAGGCCGCCCCCGGGGCCAGGGGAGCGCGCCGGCGCGGGGTCCGGGGCCGGTGGCCAGAGCGAGGCCCCGGGAGGAGACCCCAGAGACACCAGGGGCCCCCCCAGGGCCCAGGACGGCTTCCAGGGATGCCTGGGCTCCCTGCGGCTGAACGGCAACGAGCTGCCGCTGCAGAACAAGAGGAGCCGCTACGCCGAGGTGGCGGGCCTGAGCGAGGTCAAGCTGGGCTGCGTGCTGTACCCGGACCCCTGCGTCAGCCAGCCCTGCCTCAACGGGGCCCTCTGCAGCAGCCTGCACTCTGGAGGTCAGTGGGGACGCGGAGCGGGGGAAGGCCCAGGAGGCCTCAGGCGCCTGGGGGCCCCTTCTCGGTTCAAAGCCAGAGCTGGGCGGGGGAAGGGGACGCAGGGTCTGAAGTCAGTTTCTCCACAGTTAGTTACGAGCGTATGCCCCCGGCGGTTGATAACCAAACGTCGTTGCTACTTACTGAGGATGACAGGGATAAGGTTGACGATAAGGTTCAAGCAGACGTGTTTGTTTTTGATGAACTCCATCTGACACCCTCTTGCAAACTTCAGAACTGTTAGTTATCGGTACAATTTATGCAACGTCTTTGGTTTGAAATGTGTGCTTAAACGTGTTCTGTACGGCTACAGGGATTTGGATTGAATTACTCTGCGGCAGCGCAGATAACTCTTGCTAAGTTTATTTAGAACCATTCAAACACAAGGCCACAAAAGCTAGAAATCACATGTGAAACTTTTAAAAGGACATTAGTTAAAAGATTATCAGAAAAAGGATGAATGTTAAATTCAAGCATAAGATGGCTAGATAATAAATGTATCACAGAAAAACATTTGTAATTTTAGAGATGCAAACGATATAAAAAATAAAAGTGTGGAGGCCTTTGTCACATGTCCTTGGGGCTTGCTCCGCCTCTGTGAGGGTTATGTGTGTTATGTGTGGGTTATTATGTGGGTTGAGGCGTTCCCTCAGGAGTCGTTCATTTCCTACAAAGTGATTGTCGTCACCTCGTCGCCCTCTCAGGCTTCGGGTGCAGTTGCAGCGCTGGGTTCACCGGAGGGCGCTGTGAGGCTGAGCTGACTTCCTGTCTGCCCAACCCGTGTCTGAACGGAGGCGACTGCAAGCCGGCGGGGGGATCCTTTCTCTGCAGTTGTCCCCGAGGTCTCGTGGGACTTGTGTAAGCGAGACCCGACATCACACAGACACACGCGCACACAAGCAGGCACACACACACGTGCACACACACACGCACGCACACGCACAATAAAGCCTTAATTAGGGGTTGTTTGACACATTGTTCATTTTAATAAGCGTCTGATAAGCATTGCATGTTGCTGTTATGTATACACGGCATATGCACACCCACACAGATACACAAACACACAATACACCTAGGCAGGGGCGTAGGAATGAGTTTAACATTGGGGGACACATATCGGAAACTTGACAGATCCGCTAATAGTTTGATCAGAAATATGTCATGAATTAATATATTTTATTCTACTAAAAATATACATTTGTAAAGGTAAAGGAAAACATATTTTGAATGGCAGTATTGAACTGATAAACATCAAACCAATTATTAAATTGCAGGCCTAATCATCCAGTTTTGTAGAATAATAAATAACATGGGAAGAATATTGATCAAAATTTGAATAAAAATTTTCTGAATACATTTTCAAAATTCTAAAAATTTATTCTATTCATTCTAAAAATGTGTTCTGATTCATAGCCTACATCCTGACAAGCAGAGCCTGGACAAGCTTCACTGCATATACAGACCTACTTTATGGCATTCCACCCACCATTGCTATTTGTCCTATGGGTGTTATTCTGATATGAGGCAAATCATGATGACTGTCCTATAGGATTACTGCTCACAACAAAGCTAATGGGGGAAAAAAACATCAATGTTTTTGGTAGGCCTATATAGGCCTACACATGTAAGAGAAAATATGAAACATTGAATGAGTGTCGTGTGGGACTATCTATATTTTTATGAATTAGCCTAAAGCTTCAGAAAATTTTGAACAAAGCATAGTAGTGTGTGTGTGTGTGTGTGTGTGTGTGTGTGTGTGTGTGTGTGTGTGAGACGTCAACCTCATAGAGCACAGAGACAAACGCTCTTCCAATTAGCCTACACATATTTGTTTGAGGAGTGAATTTACTCTGATATGTTTGCTGACAGCCTGCTGCTGTGGAATTGCGGACAGGTAACATCAAATTGGCCCCTGTAACAAGCAACGCCTTTAAGGTGGGAACGGTCTTGCGGTTCCTCTCGTCAGTCCAAGTTTTGTTCATTATGGAAAGATCAACTCAACGGGAGCATTAGTGCCAGGCAGACACACGGCAAACTGACAAATTAGACATATACTTTTGTACGGAATCTCCCTGCTTCTGAAATGCGCGAACATCTCCGCCCAGCGCTCGTCCGCTGGGTGGACGAGCGCTGCATTGTGCAGATTAAATCGCGCAGCGTTCCACTGTACGACCATCCCGGTTGCGTGTGCCCTCACACATTGTTGAAATCATATGCGGGATGCTTTAATGTTTCTAACCCTTTAATGTGTTTTTTAGTTAATGATCAGGCGATAATAAGACCACGTTGGCTATGTAACAAGGGGACATTTCATAGTGGTTGGTTGAAACCGGGACAACCCTGCGCTGCCTTGAAGGCTCCGTTGGGGGCACAAAACACCATTCATGGGTCCGGTGACAAGACCCTGTGTTGCGCTTTTAAAATAAAATTAAATATTTTTCTCCTCGCGGTATAATTTTTGGGTGGGACAAATGCGCCTGTGTACAATATAGCAGGGGTCACGTCCTCCCGTCCCCCCCCCGGTTCCTACGCCCTTGCACCTTGGGTATGTGTTCTGTTCAGCAGTACTTACACACACACACACACACACACACACACCGCACACATCAAAGCTATGTCCTCGTTCTAGCCAATAGCTTTGTTATGTTTTTCGAACTAATTGAGTTGAACTGCATATCATTAATTGCTGACTGCCTTTTTAATTGTATGTTGTGATCGCCTTGACAGACCCTTTCCGTGTGTCACCACTAGAGGCTAGAAATGTTCCCTCCACTCATTTCTTTTCTCTTTCACTAGCCTTCAATTCCCCTTTTTTCTTTAACTCAAACTACTTAATCGAACTCACAAAGTTACATATTGGCGTTTTGAATGTGTACCGTATCACCAGTCGTAGTCAAATCCGTCCGCTGCTTCAACCCATTTAATTACAGTGCCACCCTTTAAAAGAGCTCCCAATCCGCCCAGAACAGACTCTACAGGCGGATACTTTTGATTTGACATGGAAGCTTTGTCAGAGACACAAAACCCTGTTTTCCAAGTTCTATTAGGAGAAAATAATTGAAAGGGGAAAGTGTATTTTCCTTTGTTCGTTGCTATGCCAGCGGGAGGTCGTGTTGTCTTGGAAATAGTGAACTGGGCCATCCATTTTTTGCTCAGTGTGTGTGTGTGTGTGTGTGCGTGTGTGCGTGCATGCGTGCGTGTGTGTGTGCGTGCGTGTGTTTCTGTGTGTGTGTGTGGTGTATGTGTTTGTGTTTATTTCTCTCTGTGCTCATGGCAGACAAAACCATAAACTGTTTCCCTCGACAACATAAATATTACAATCGTTTTGAATCTGTACTTTGGTGTGTCGCATCTTGCTAATTTCCTCGAGCAATCAAACCCTCTGAAATGATGAGCAGAGACAAAGCAGACATGAAGCTGAACTGAACTCTGAATCTCTTCAAATGGCCCCAAAAACCACCGCCGTGTCCCTTTCCTCTTACTCCTTCTTCTGACACACATCTAGTGAGTGACTGGAGTGTTTCTTCTCCTCCGCGCTCAACAGGTGTGAGGAGGATGTCAACGAGTGTCTGAGAGAGGAGTGTGCGAACGGAGGGCTGTGTGTGAACACCTACGGGGCCTTCTACTGCAACTGCTCCGTGGGCTTCGAGGGGCCGCTCTGCGGGGCCCCCAGCGATGAAGAGGGGGACACGCAGGTAACGGCTTCACGATGAAGATTCATGAAAAACGTATCGGCGTACGAACGACGCACGCGTATCCTCGAGGTTTAAGACTCAACATCCTTGTCGACTTCTTCAAATGACTTGGATGAGAGTGACTTTAAGGCAGGTGTGTGTGGGTTTAAATAACTCGATCGGACTCGCTCTGGCACACTTCAGAAGTGTTACTTAGGGGTGCAATTGATCTTTGGTGTGATATGTGCGCTCAAACCCATTCTGTCATGTAGACGCTTGGTGTAGTGCTAGCTGGATCAATATTCCGACTGTGCAGCAGCACAGATAAATCTTGCTACGTTTATTTATATAGCACCATTCAAACCCAAGGCCATCTACAGTGAGGACAAAGCTAGAGATCACATGTAAGCCCATTACAATTACAATCATTAAGACAATTAAGACATAAGGACAAATGGTAAATCAAGCATATGACTAAGTCTAAGGGAATAAATGTAGCGCAGTGATTTAAAGCTGTGGCAAACTATACAATAAATAATTAAGTGTGGAGGCAGGCGTCACAGGTTCTGATGGCTTGTTCCACATCTGTGAGGTTTAACACACGATTCCTGAATAAAGTATCGGTGTAAAAATGACACTTTCACAGCTTAAATGTGGAGTTATAGCAACATGAATCATTTATTCACATTTTTCTTAACTGCATTGCTGTTGTGTTCATCCGCGACTACAGTCCATCATCTCTGGTGGGAAGTGGTCGCAAGATTCACTAAGTAAAATACCCCAAACCCAATGGGAACTGTTTCTACATCAAATATGCATGCTGCTCATCTTGTGACGATTTGAGCCTGGTTGGATATTGAACCTACGTTGATATGAAAACAAACCACAGTATGTTGCACGACCCGGGAGAGAGCGTGTCAGGAGATAATTGCCACTGCTGCTGATTATGGTTCACGTAGACACCACATCGCTCTTGATGATGTGTGTAATATATATTTATCAGTAACATATATCCATTCCTGCTAACCACAAGCCCCCCCCGAGACAACGCAACAAAAGTGGCGTAATAAGCAATACAATGAGTTAACAGATTCATACAATAATATTGTGACGTTCTTGTTTGTGGGTTTGTGTGTGTACTTGTCTGTGTGTGTGCCTGTTGTGTGTGTGCTTGTTTGTGTCTGTGATTGTTTGTGTGTCTACTTGTTTGTGAATTTGTGTGTGTTCTTGTTTGTGTGTTTGTGTCTGTTCTTGTTTGTGCATTTTGTGTGTTTGTGTCTGTTTTTGTTAATGTGTTTGTGTGTTTGTGTGTGTGCTTGCTTGCGTGTGTCCTTGTCTGTTTTTTTTTCTTCTTTGTGCGTGTTCTTCTTTGTGCTTTTGTGCGTTTTCCGGCCGCTGCGCGTGCGTCGCCGCGGCGCCCAGGCGGAGCCCCTGTCCTACGTCGGCCCCGGGGAGATGGTCGGCATCGGGGTGCTGGTCTTCGTCATCGCCGTCCTTCTCTTCGTCTTCCTGGGCTTCAGGAAGAAGATCTCCCTGAGGAAGGAGTCGGACGGCGGGGGAGGGGGCGGGGCCGGGGGCCGGGCCGCCACGGGCGTCTCCACGGTAACTTCGGAGGCGGGCTACATGCTGCGGGAGACGGGTTGCGGCGGCGGCGGCGGCATGGAGTTCCAGGCCATGCGCGCGTCGGGAGGCTACTCCTCGGGGACCTCCGGTTGCTTCGGTGACGGCGGCGGTGGAGGAGTCGGCGGCGGCGGAGGTCCGCCGCAGGTCATGGTGCGCCCCAACTGTCACTCGCCCCAGCTGCAGGGGGACCTGTGCGGGGGGCGGGGCACCCTGAGGACCAGCGGGGACCGGGCCACGTCCAGCGAGGGCAGCCAGGTGGGCGGGGGCGGGGCGGGGGGGATGCAGCTGGGTTGGTTTGCTCCGTCGGTGGGAGAGCAGGGCCCGGGGGCGGGCGTCGGGGAAATGATTTCTACTAGAGTTGGTTTTTTAAAGCACAGCTGCGCTATCGATTTTAATTCAGCCTAACCGCGAGCAGCACGTTGCAGTCTCCTCCGGCGGCGGGCGGCTCTCTGAAGCTGCGCTGCAGAGAGCCGTCCTCTATGGACCTCATTGGGTCAGCCGGCAAGCCTGTGGCGTTGGGCCGCGTTCAGCGCGAAAGCGTTTAGCTTCAGACATCAACACACTGAGGAAAACACGGGAAACCCACGGGATTCTGGTAACATATGGACATAAGGTCAATTTTACATAACGACAAAGCCGACACAAAGGCTTGTTTATTTATTGAAGATGAGACGAGCACAGCTCACCACAGCTTAAGCACACGGGTCCATGTGGTGTGGGGGGTTATCCAGCACAGTGCCCTTCTGTTTCAAGTTTCAAGTTTCAAAGCACTTTATTCATCTCCAAGGGGCAATTAAATGTTGCTGCATTCAGGCCTGATGGTAGCAACAACATTCATTCATTCATTCATTCATGGATTGATCCAACTCATGTCAAATATGTTGAGCTGCTCTGTGTGTGTGGGTGGGGGATTGGAGGGGGGGCGGGAATTGATTGGACTTTGTTGTGCCACCAACAACATACAACAACAATCATCAACAGGACAGTAAATACAGGGCACAGTACAACATACACTACAGCCACAAATAAATAAAAGGTATGCACCACATAGACACTGAAAGGACACAATAATCACAGCAATAGCAACAGAAAAGGTAAAAAAAAAGACATTAAAAAAACAATGCCTGAGGGTAGTGTTCATCATGTATGCACATTTTATATTTGTATTTTCTCCCACAGTTGAGCAGCTTCCTGTCTGACGCCTCTCACCTCCGGGGCGGGGCTAGCAGGAGGGGCGTGGCTGTGTGCAGCGTCGCGCCCAATCTCCCGCCCGCGTCTCAGCATCACTCGGAGCATAGCCCCGCCCACAAGGTGTCCTGGGACTCGGTGGGGGGGCCCGGGGGCCAGAGGGGCCCGGCGCGGGACGACAGGGAGCAGGAGTGGGGCCAGAGGGCCTTCCAGCTGGAGAGGACCCAGCGAGAGGACTGCGGCCCACCGGGTGAGTTCCAACTAACGGGTGGGTTCCAAATGTACCGGGCGCACTGTCCCGGTGCCAAATGTCCCATGGTGCATCTGAGCTGTTATGTTTTGGTATTGGATTAAAGATGATTTGGTAACACGTTATAATATTGGTACAATTATTCACCATTAATAAAGATGAGTACATGATACAGTAAAAAGCTTTAACCAGCCATTTACTAACAGTTAATTAGCAGTTCACGTTTGCTCTAGTCATGATTTTCTAATGGGTTACCCTATTAAATAATGTATACATTAATACCTTGGTTAACATGAAAAAACCATTGATAAACGGTTAGTTAACTGTTAGTTAATTGTTATTATGCTTATTACTGCAGAGTTAATTCATCTTTTATTATCGTACCCATATGTATTACCAATGGTTATCTTAAGGCCTCTTAGATAACATAAAACTGTTAACATTAACATTAACATTAACAGTAAACTGTTAAATATAATGTAGGTGTAAGTAGGCCTATTACTTAGGTTGCTCACTCTAGGTTGCTCAGCTTATAAGAATTCCGAGGGGGACCGTCCAAAAGGGGCCGTGCCGCCGTGAAATGCCGCAAGAAAGCTGGGAGATTTCCCCACATCTGGAACACACCATAGGTTAAACTTAACGTGGTTAACCATGTTAGCGCAAGACAGGATCTGGGGAAGGCAATGCATCATGGGATATAACACTTACAAAATGTGTACAGCTGCACCTGTGTCCAACATCATGGGCACACACACATCATGTGTGTGTGTGTGTGTGTGTGTGCAACGAACACATACGCACGTTCTAGGGAAGCTGCTCAGTGCGTACTTGTGCCGCTGTAATTAAGTCATCAGTGGTATTCTTCAGAGACATCATTACCTTCATCAGGAAATGATGGACGGATTGATTTTGACGGAGGAAAGACTCCACACTTTTTTTGTATTGAAATGGGCTGTTTTGTGAGATTTAAGAGCTATACTCTATATGTAATTTGTTTGAAATTGTTTGGTTTAAACTGTCTGCCATTAGTGAGGGAAATGTGCTTGTGGACGTCTGTCTCGAGGTTGAATGATAGTCATTTCTGAATATCAGGGCGTCTCTCTCCTGATTGGTTTGGGGAATTCATGTTCCCTGTTAATGTGTGTGTGTGTGTGTGTGTGTGCACGTGTGTGTGTGTGTGTGTGTGTGTGTGTGTGTGTGTGTGTGTGTGTGTGTGTGTGTGTGTGTGTGTGTGTGTGTGTGTGTGTGTGTGTGTGTGTGTGTGTGCGTGTGTGTGTGTGTGGCAGAGGATGCAGCTGGTTTGCTGGACGAGGCTCAGTGCTTCTCGGACAGCCTCTCGGAGGCCCGTTCTCTCAGCTCCTTCACCTCAGAGTCCTTCGATGACAACGGTAAGAAGGATACGCTGAGGCCATCAACACAATGCCTCAATCAAGATCCTGCGCAGTGTTGCCAGATCTGTGGCCCAATCTGCCAACACTGTGCAGCATATTTTGCCTGATTGGGAGGGAAATCTGGCCCAATCTGGCAACACTGAACCAAGAAAATGCTGAGGTCGTCAACACAACTTCACGGCTCAATCAAGATCCTGCGCAGTGTTGCCAGATTGGGCCAGGTTTCCTGCCAAATCTGGCAACCCTGGCTGCAGCACACTGCAGCCACTGCACTGTTGCCTGATTGGGAGGGAAATCTGGCCCATCTGGCAACGCTGATCCTGCTGTGTTTTCCGCGCGGTTCGTGGCCTCCAGAGCTGTCATACCGCTGTATACACCAACGGTGAGCAGACAGCAGAATTGACAGCGGTCATTATGTGTGATAAACCCATGTACACATGGTACATGGTCATTTATGACCATGTACCATGTGTACATGGTACATGGTCATTTATGACCAACTTTCAAATGTTTTGCCAGGAATTCTGAAAATACATCAATACATTTTAAAATTGTAATGTTGGCTCAAACAGCACAAAGAACAAAATGTAATTTTCTACATTCACATGCAATCAGAAACAACAACAATTTGCTATTTTAGTCAAATATTCATCTTATTATATGATCATGGCTTAGTTGTAAGGTTAATATGCTAATGTTAGGTCATTACAAAGTTTTTCACACACACACACACGCACACACAGCAATACTGCAACTTTAGTGTTGACAGTCCCACCCTGTAATGGCAACCTTGGCAAAATAAAGTAGCGAGGACTAAAGGTGTGTTTGTTTACCACACACACACACACACACACACACACACACACACACAGCAATACTGCAACCTTAGTGTTGACTGACAGTCCCACCCTGTAATGGCAACCTTGGTCTTCTCATGCAGACACCCACATTGTCTTCTTCTCTTTGTCGCCCGCCCCCCCCTCCCCCTCCCTGTGTTTTTATTATTAGCCTCGATTGTGACGGTCATACGTCTTCCCAACGATGCTGTTGGCGGTATCGAAAGTGAAGGTAAGTCGGGGGTTAATGAAAAACCCTGATCTTTTCCTAACAATCTCCGCAGCCGTCACTCTATGACTCATCACTCAATGCTGTTGTGAACACATGCCGTCCTAATGGTAAACGGTCCTCATTTATATAGCGCTTTTATCCAAAGCGCTTTACAGTGTTGACTGACATTCACCCATGCATCCACTCATTCACACACCGACGGCGGAGTCGACCACGCAGGGCGACGGCCAGCTGGTCAGGAGCAATTAGGGTGAGGGCGTCTTGCTCAGGGACACCACGACACTCAGATAGGAGGAGCCGGGGATCGAACCAGCAACCTTGCGGTTACCAGCCAAACCTACCTTGCAGTTACCCTGAGCTACCTCCTGAGTCCTCAGTCCGTGCTCCTCAGAACGTACGCGGTGGCGACAGCAGCTCCGCTTGCTGCCAGGCGTCTGTGTTTAGCCTGAGATTCAACGGCTGCTGGTGTGTGTTTGTCTTTGTGTCTGTGTGGATGTGTGTGTCCCCCTGTGTCTGTGTGTCCGTGTGTTAGTCTATTTGTCCGTGTGTGTGTTTGTGTCCATGCATGTGTGTCTGTGTTTGTCTGTGTTTGTCTGTGTGTGTGTGTGTGTGTGTGTGTGTGTGTGTGTGTGTGTGTGTCCCTATCTTTGTGTGTGTCAGTCGGTATGTGTGTGTCACTAAATGATCTCCTCATGTGGTTGTATAGGTCTTGATTATATAAAATCCCTTTACAGACATTACATAAACAAACCTGGAATTACGTGCTTGTAGCTCCAGTGTGGGTCTGGGGTAAGATAAGTAATCAGCAAAAATAAACTCCACATATAGGGCAAGTTTATGCTGTTCCATAATGTTATTGCATAATAACTTCATGCTGTTACAGGTTGTCCCATTGTTTATTACAGGAGTATTTACACTTTAACAACGACACTGTTATTTATATTTTATTTATATCTTAAATCTCATTTTCCCAATTTACAGCTCAGTTAGACTCTTAGACACATGAAAATAAATAAATAATCGTAATTCATGATTTTTATTTATCATAATTCATGGCTGAACATTTTCCATAACGGCTACCTTTAAATAATGTATGTTATTCATGCATGCTAATGCTATGACTGGAAATTATTTTTTAGTTATTGAGTTATGATATGGAGGAACATATGTGTATGCGTGTGTTTGTATGTGTGTGCGTGCGTGTGTGTATGTATGTTTCTGTGTGTATGTGTGTGTGTATGTTTCTGTGTGTGTGTGTGTGTGTGTGTGTGTGTGTGTGTGTATGTGTGTGTGTGTGTGTGTGTGATTGTGGCTTGGCATTGGCCAGGCTGCAGTGTAATGCGTTTTTAAGCCTCTGTTGTAATTCATCCAGAATTTCTCTGCATTGAATTGTGTGCATATGAAATGCGTTTCACCACGAAAATACACCCTCTCCTTCCTCATCTCCTGTCTCGTTGCTTTGGCTTTCCGTTTCCTTTTCCAGTAAGTCCCCACATGCGTCGAGACGGGGTTGTCAGCGTGGAGCTGGTTAAAGAGGACATCGTGGATTGTGAGGCTCACATGTCTTCATTGTTTTGTATCCATAGTGACTTTTCTCATGTGACGCACCAGGGGAAGTCTGGCTCTGAGAGAGCTCTGTGCAATCGCCGGTGATTTATACAGGACAAACAGGGGAAGGCTGGTGTCAACACTGTCTGCCCACGTATACTATTGATGCGCCGCGCGCCAGGCGCTGACATGGACATTAAAGCCTCTGTTACATCCCACACACTCACAGGCATGCGGTCCCACCCTCTGACTGGCTGGCTGTTTCTCAGATAGGAATCCCACTTTTAACACGGCATCCAAGAGTCTGCTTCAGCATAACATAACATTTCTTGATGTATATATCCTTTTCAGAATTATCCTTGCATGTCCCTGCATCCCTGCTTTTCCCCACGCTGTAGGGTAAATGGAATAACTGGCTTCCTGCCAAAGTATAGCCTAGCGGACTTCTCCTCCGCTGCACAACTCGATAACGCGCATTATAGGACGACAAACAGGAAGAGTTACAAATGGGGACATCATTTTAACACATCAATTGTTGTTACTATAGCTACGACCTCTCGATTGAAAGGACTTCCATTGAGGCCATCCTATTGACGTGAATGTTAACATGACCCATGCTTTACCATCTCAGATGCCCTTGAACACTCTGAAAAGCGTTCTATAAAGCATGCTTCCGTCCCCCTGCAGCGTACCACTGGCGGTCCCCCCCGCAGACCTCCATGTGGCTGTCCCCGTCCCGGCTGCGGCCCCCGGAGCTGGCCTCCCACTGGGACCTCAGCGAGGCCCAGCAGGCCATCCGCAGAGCGGGCAGCATGCGCTCCCTCCAGCTGGACTACCGGCTGGCCAGCCCCGGCCCGGACAGCGCCGGAGGCCCCGGGGCCCGTGCAGCGGCCACCGGGACCTCCTTCCAGTGGGACAGGACCCGGTCCGGAGGCTGGGAGAGGAGGCCTTTAGAGGGCCGCGCCAAAGGCCCTGAGGAGCCCATCGGGGGCCAAGGGGCCCGCTGCGGCGGCGGCTGCGGTGGCGGCAAGGACGGCGGCGGCAAGGACGGCTCCTCGCCCGTCTACGAGGAGTACCGAGGGGCCCCGCCGGAGACGGAGGCGGAGAGCCTGTACGACACGCTGCCCCCGACGCGCCGCGCCTACGACGGGCTCCCGCCCCCCCCCGGCCTCCACCTGCACCCCGCCCAGCTGCAGCCCCCGCTGCGGGCGTGGGACGGGGGGCAGGCGGAGGGGTGCCCGGGACCTGAGGCCGGGCCGGGGGAGCAGGGCGGGGCCGGGGGGGCCCGGGGGGCCGGCGGGGCCGGGGGGGGCGGGGACGAGCTGGAGAGACTGCTGAACCTGGTGTCGCTCCGCGCCAGGAGAGCCACGCGGACACACCGCTCGTCCACCGGCTCCGAACCCGCCACCGGCCGGGATGGATTTTGATCAGTGACGCACACGCACACGCACATGCACATGCACACACACACGCACACACACACACACACACACAGACACATGCACATGCAGACACACACACACACACACACACACATGCAGTTACACACACACACACACACACACATACACATGAACGAGCACACACACACACACACACACACACACACACATACACACTAGATCCTAGGTTCCTTTTTTATTAACGTTTAGGAAATTTGTGTCCCTTTCCGATGCGTTTGACACGAGCAGACCGACATCATTGCAACATTTTGTAAACAGAAGAGCAATTATTTTGCAAACACACTTTCATATATTCATCTGATGCCCATATTGAACTCTGTGTTGCGCTTAAGGTATATCTTAAGGTATATCTTAAGGTATATCTCGTAGATAGAAACGAAAATCCCAAAACAAATCTACAGTCAGCATATCGTTTACCAAACCATTGATAAGCAGCTCTCTAACGAACAAGTCCATGAGTCCATTCTGTGTGTTTGAATAATAACTTTTCTTGAGAGACGTTCGCAATAAATTGGGAACCGTGTTCAAAGTGATAACCAATCCATGTTATGTAATGTTTTCACCCTCTATGGGGGCTCCTAACAATGTGAGTTTCTGGCCTGGAACTGAAACTGAAGCACAAACAGCTCCCAGCGAGCTGCCGTGTTCCCAGCTGTGCTGTGCTGCCCAGTATCTGCCTGCTATAGCTGCTGGTGTAGGAGGTTGAAGATATCTCGGGACACTGCACAGTGTGAACGTGTATGTTGCTGTAGCTCTAGCTGCTGCTTCAGAGGAGCATTGTGCGGCCCATGCAAAGAACAACCGAGTATGAGGTTTTGTGCTAAATGACTACGTTAATGAGATGAAATTACTAATTGTATCTTGCAGTTTCGGCGCGCCATCTTCCCTGTTTGTTACTGTACCGTGTGCCATGAGTCCTTTGTCTAGAAGGAATGGTTGCTTGGAGTCTTGAGAGAAATAGGAGGGAGATGTTTATAATGCAGATGGTTTAATAATGTGTTTTGCATATGCCTGTTGAGTCCAAATAAACACGCACTTAAAGAT
>NC_140280.1:12810026-12847526 GCF_964030765.1 Micromesistius poutassou
CCCAGCTTAATGAAAAAAGAACATAACATAATTACCTTTTTTTTTTCAGTTGCTGTGAAATATACATTCCAACATGAATCACAGTGTATAGCGTAAGTAGTGTGTACGAGGCCCCACGCTGTCAGCATACCAGGGCAATCAATAACACACAACTCTAATTAGTTCTTTGAAATAATGAATGTTGCCTGCCAATGTTCTGCGTTCCTATGCTTTGTTTCTCACATCTGCCATAGCATCCTTCAAAACCATGATGGCATCTGCGCATCTAGCGCCGAAGGCACTGCTGCCTGGGCCTGGTGCGCATAATCTCATTTACATATGTATTTATAACCTTTTGCGAAGCCCACTCGAAAAGACGGAGAGGGGTTGAAGAGACGTTTGAGTGGAAAAAAATAAAATAGACAAAGGAAACCTTTATTTGAAAGCTTTCTCGTCACTTTTTCATTGTGCGAGCGAGGATCCTACCTGAGAGCGTCATGACCGTGGTCGACATGACAAAAGAAACACGACAGGCAGCCCACTTGGAGGGCAAGTATCAGGGGACCGCATTCTCAGTCAGTGTCTCGTGATGGATCGTGTTGTTATGGGAAACGTTATGAAAGCGCCTTCGAATGTTTGGAAATCTAGTCGGCATCAACGCGTCCTGTACGACTCAGCAAAGTTAAGTTGAGATAAGAGAGATCGCACCTATAGAGCGTTGTTTCGGTGTTGTGTCGGACTTTAAGATCAACGGAGCACAACTGCAATGTAAGTAAAACGAGTCGTTTTGGCGCCATAGGAAGATCAAAGTGCACGGTGCGCGCCAATGTGTCGCTGTGACGCGCCGTGTGTGCCGGGCTCGAGGCGGCGGTGTTAGCCCACAGTGGCGCTGTGGTTATGCCGGACGCACTGCCTCTCCTACATAATCGTACAAGGACACTGCTGGGGCGGCCGGAGGAGGAAAATACCCGGCCCGCCTGGGTGATCGCAACCTTGGCCAGCATCTTGATCTTCACCACCGTGGTGGACGTGCTGGGGAACCTTCTCGTCATCGTTTCGGTGTTTAGGAACCGAAAGCTGAGGAACTCCGGTAAGAGCGTGTGTTTTCTTGTCCAAAGCAATTGATCGCCGAATAATAATTAAGGGGGTAATATTCACTTATTTGAATGCGTTCCGTTCAAAACTTTTGTTTTAAGTTAATCTTCATGCAGTGTCATTACTTATTTGTTTCGCTCGTGCGCGCTGCACAAGCGCGGCATGAACATGTGGCTGTGACATTATTCATCTGGTAGACCTTCTTCATAATCGTTTCTCATAAGTCAATATTTCATTCTATTAGGTTCAAATGGTAATTAAGGAGCGATTATGTGTCTTTAATGTGTGACGTTAATTAGGCGTTATTATATGGCATCCAATGAAATTACTAATATGTTATGCTATCTGTCTGTCATTTGTGATTAATTCTATTATTTTTATTATTTTTTATAATTATTATCCAACAACTTCTCTAAATATGTGAAACATAACAGAGCAAAAACTGTGCCAGGGGGAAAAAAAAGTTTTTATAATGTTCTCTATTGGACTTATTTTTATTACGTGGATTCATTACAGTAATTTGAATTATTGATGTCGTCTATTAGTGCAGAGTGGGCTCATGAAATCATGGTAACCCTAAACCAGTCCCATAGTGTCTGTGTTACCCACATTGGGCCTTCCATCATGAGTCAATTGCATGGTAATAAATGTGATTACAAACACAATTATTTCATCAAATTAATATTATTCTTATTATTAAATGTACTCAAAATTTAGGTTCACACCTCTGCCTTCTTGTTTTGTGTCAGTGAATGTACCCCCGGCTCTGGATCGTTTTTTGTTGCTTGGATACTGTTTTTTAGAGATGGTCCAAAACATATATTATGCCTTTCAGGTAAATTGCTGAAAAAACTGTTCTGGTAGCTGTTGCATCCACACAAATGCCCATCTAGTATATAACTGCACCTTGTTTCCCACAGCATGAACATTAATGAGCCTATACAGAAATGGGTCAAGCACTTCCATAAGTAAGCTGATGAAACTACAGTGATCAAGTGCCAGGAATGGTAAGAATGCAGACTTCAGTTGCATTGGCTACTGATGTCTCAATCCTGTAAGCTAAACTAATGCTTCCATTAACTAGACCATGATAACTTGGCAAGCTGTTGCTTACATAAGTGTTGGTGGTCCACGCTGCCTGTTGTGTGTCTGTGTGTCTTCATCACCTTCCAAGTTATTGTAGAGACACAATGGAGAATGCTAGGCTGACCTATATCAAGTATGGTCATGCCTCTAGACAGCTATGAGGTCACCGAGGTCAGTACCTCGTAATTTCTTTAGCGCTGAAAATAAAATTGGAAACTAAATACAACTGTATAACAAATCTGCGGCTGAGAACCTCCTGAGATGAGTGCATGTTTACCAACAGAACCTTTGTTCGAGACTAATGTCAGGGCTAATGCCGCCTTCAAAACGCTCTGAGTTTCCGAGAGTTTCGAAGGTTCAGACCTTAAGCTCGGAGGAAAGTGCTTTGAACAATTTGTTGGGTCGGAGTTTTCGCTCAGAGTTTCGTGCGGAAGTAAAGAAACGCGAGTCCTCCGAGTTCACGTCACAACAATGGCTGCCCATTTCGTTGATAGACTAACGTGAACTTGCCTCCACGTCCTCTGGCTCTAACCTCAGCGTAAATCAAGAGGTCAAGAGACCAACTGAAAACAAAGCCGATATGGAACTTAAACTGTGATTCTGAAAAAAGTATAAAGGTAATCAAAATTTGTTTTTTTTTCCAGATTATTGAAGATACGAGTGTGTTGATTTGTGAAATGGTTTGAACAAAGGTTAACGGTGAAAATTGACAAAGTTACGATGTCTGAAGTAGTTGAAGTATCAGAGAAGGCGGAAGGGTATTTAGCAGACGCTTGTGGAAGGTGACAGCCAGCATACCCTCACATACCCTCAGCACTAAGGTGTTCATCACAATGCCATTTGTTGCTGGTCTCTTCGGGAATGCAGGCGTCTCTGAACTCTTTTCTGTTAAGTTCCCTCGAGGGAAACTGCACTGCACTATGTGTCTGTGCACGGCGGATCAGGATTTCTCCCTCAACGTTACACTTTGAAGCCTTTGACAGAGTAGGATGCAATATTACACAGCCTGCCTTCAAATACTTCAAATACTATTGATGTTCTCCCTCTTTCTGTCCCCTCATATTTTGTCTCGCTCCGAGACTAAATACCTCACAGCAAAATTGTTAGTTGATAATTCTTATTTAACAAAGATCCATGTTTTTAATTTCCTTTTTCCTTCTTCAACGTTTTCTCTGTGTGGGCTTTGAGGTTCAGGTAGTCTTAAAAGACGTATTGAAGAAAGCCATTATCTGCTGTCAGCCTGCAGTGTTAGTATTTTAGTGGTAGAAAATGGTATAAAATGAAAGTGGTTAAAAAAAGATTGGAAATGCATTCTGTGACTCTCAGGTAATCGGTAACAAATGTGCATAGATGTTGAAATTGATGCATGAAGGGTTTCCTGAGGTAGAAATCCTACTTGGGTAGCAATTCATGATGAATGTAGTAGTGGTATAAGGAGGGTTCAGAGGGAATTCATCATTTATAAAGCATGTACCTAAATTAGTAATAAGTATTAATTTAAAAAGTGGGTTAGGGTTAGTTAGGGTTAGTTAACGATTAGTTAACGATTCACAAACCATTTGAAATGTGTTAATAATGCTTTATAAACAATTAAAAATGCTGTAATTCATGATGGTCCAGGTAGCATAAGTTAAGTTAACATAGCATAAGCATAAGTTAAGACATTTGTGTGAGCTCAACTAAGGTGAGGACTATCTATATTTATAAACTCTAGGCATTTATAAATGTGTGTCTAAAAGTGTGGTGTCCATGGAAACATAAATTAACCATGTATTTATGGAAACTTAAATTTATGTTTTATGTTTTTGTCATGTTTAACGCCTGATTATAAAATGGGTGGCTTAAATCAAGCGATCTGATTGGTTCCCAACTGTTGTATATTGAGCGTATACACACAGCTATGACGCCCGTTCAGTTTACAGAGTTCAGTATCACTCCACGCCTAACTTGAACGGTTGTTTATTTATATATAAAAGCAATAGCATAGTTCACATTTGATCCAACCCTAACCCTAAAAATGAGGTGGGAGATAACATAAGTAAATAACAACAAGATCTGCCCCTCCATTTACCTATTTGTCTACCTCCGTTAGGTTAGGTCTGATAGGTTTCAAAAAATGTAATTGAACCCATATTCATATACATCATACAGAGTATGATGTATGATATCAGTTCAGATTACCTCGCTATGTTTCCATGGAGACCAACCTTGTGGGAGATTAGCTCCATTTGCTGTGTCCCCGAAACACCACCTATGGTTGGTAGGACGATAGAATTGACATTACAATTCACATGTTCCCACAAAGACATCATTAAGTGAGACCTCCAGCACGACACGGCACCCTTGGCAGAAGTTGACCCCAGGTTTCCACTCTAACGCAGGCTAAGACCCCGTCAGAAGTTATAATGGACATTCCAATTTCATTAACCCACCAATACGTGAGCTTCAATGGAGACATGAACCAAGGTCTCTCCAGAGCCGATAACCAAGAGTTTTCTCTTTTGTGTGTGTGTGTACATAGCTGTATATAAAGAGAAGGATAAGCTCTAGCATAAGTTCAGAAATAAACCTCATAAGTTCAGGCAAAAAAAAGACCAACAGGGTGTTTGTGTTCACGTCTGCATGTTTTATAAACGGCGAATAGAATGAAGCAGCAAAGAAAGTCATCTGGGAAAGGAAATGGCTGTCGTCCTGTTCATAAGACAGGACGACAGCGTATGACAAAAGGAACTGCTTGTAACAGCAAGTTATTCTGCTGAATCAAAGTAGCAGAATGAGCCGTGGAAGGAGACCTCTGAGATGAGCAGGATAACGGCACAGTAGAAAACGCAGAGGCGCGAATCGTCGCCCACAGGAACATCATTGAACAGTTTGAAGAACGGTGACGCCAACTCTTCAGCAACTTCATTTACTTCCGGGAATGATTTGACAGCACCCATTGTGATAGCCTCTGGAAGAGCCTCAGAAGACCAACATAAATCTTCTTAGAACAACCAAACATCAGGACATGCACGGTGAGACTCAGGAGACCCCAGAGTGGGAGCGGACCAGGGCTCAGAACGGAGACGTCATCCCTCCACACCAAAACCAGCTGTGCTTTGGACCCCAGACAGCAGGCAGACAAGAGGGGGGGGGGGGGCAGACAACATGGAGACAAATCATTGAGAACGAGCCACAAGAACACCACCAGAGCTGTGGAGGAGCTGGGGAGAGGCAGACGTTAGCAGAGGGTCTTAGGTGCTTCCCTGGGGCCCAACCGGCCCACAGGGATGAGTGAGTGATTATGGTCGTGTTGGCCGAGCTGCCGTCCTTCACACCATTCTAACCATTTTTTTAACCAGCTTTTTTTTGGGGCCTAATTGGAACACATTTCATTACGTTTTTGACTGTTGTGTTGTTTACTTTAATTAATACGTTTGCATCAACTCTTGCATCAATTTTTTATTTTTAATTAATATTTTCTCCTCTCGCTTGGTTCTAATTTTGTTTCCCACGCAACATCAAGCAGCAAGAGTTCAACATAATTGGGCTTATTTTATCACATTTGTTAGTGCGGGAAATATGTTATACACCCCATTCATTTTCGTTCCTCGTATTCAAATGCGTCTCATCTTATGCAATTAGTGCCCTGACTGCCTCTCGCTGTAGGTCATTGTGCAGTTTTCCATTATATATATATATATATATATATATATATATAGTTTTTTTTGTGTTGTGTTGAACCCAAGAGCAGATACTGAGCATGAAATGGGTGGGTGAAACATCCCCTATACTCCAGCCCGTTAGACACATTATTACAGTTAGTCTAATTAAATTCTGTCTGACAAAGATTTATGACTATCTCCCACATCATTGAAATGTTTCACAATTCATATAGTTTTAGAACATATTTTCATATAGTATTAGAACATATCTTCTTATAGTATTAGAATATTAGAATTAGAAGATGGTTAAAAGATGTGTGTATACCAATCTAATATGCTGCGGTTGCTATGAAATATTTTCCTTGACTTTTCTGATCGGCAAACAGATGGTCAGACTAAGATTCAGATTAATTGAAAGTGCAATTCATTGAAAGTGCAAACAGGCTACACATGTGTCTGTGGAGTTGTAATGCTTCCATCACTGTTGTTTTGAAATGCTCAAATTGAAATTCTGTCTGTAGTATCAAAATATTTGATAATAATATCTGCCATTTGGAGGATACTTTTTAATTAGTCAATACAGGCCTGATAATGCATACTTAGTGAGTATTGAAGCTTAATACCAATTATTTAGTCTAAATAGTTCAGGTATTTTGCAATGTGAAATGATTAGAATGTGTTAAATCATAGCCTATTTCATTATGATCAGCAGCTGCCTTTGTCTTTCAACACCAAACACTCCGCTGTAGTTTGGATAAAGTCAAGGCCAATAAACAGCAAGCAGGAGGACAGACTGAAGAGCTTCTTGAACTGATTCTGATGCTCTTCAAGTATGACTCCATGTAATAGCATGGATTATGGATCTGAGTTGTAATTTGACTAAAGCTTGCAAGCATGGCGTTGACACTCAACATTTTCTAAGCACTTTAGAATAACTAAAACGTGGAAAAAATATTTGATTTGTGTTAAATAATGAATTAATCATTTATAAAGCATTGTTCTTACATGAATAGCAATTCATAATCAGTTATAAATAAATAATAAAATGACATGATAATGGGCATAAGATAATTTATAAAGTGTATAATGCATGTCTGGAATGTATTATTTTAATGAAACATGAGGAAATGTTTTGCACAAGCAAAATAATGACCTGAACAACTTAAAAAAAAAATTATTATTATGCTTTTTGTTGGGGTGTCTTGGATCCATGTGCTCAGAATAGTATCTAATTATTGATGCCAGCTTTGTCAAGAAACGTCAAGAAAACACCCAGATCCACTTTCAACCTCCACAGAATTCTGGTTGACTACCCGTAACCATGCTGGATATAAGCACATTCGTAACGTGAACATCAAACTCAAAAGTACACCACTAATTGGCATATGTTGCAGCGATCATTTTCAAACTCAAAGGTTTCTAGTTGGTTTTGGTTCCTTGAAAGGACACTATTGATGTTGTGTGATGTGTTTTGCAAATACCTCTTTGTGTATCTCAAATGTCATTCCAGACAAATTTTCTCTATGCTGTTTTCAGTTTTAAGAAAATCAGTTTACCACTTCATCACAGAGTAAAATGTGAGGCCACATCTGTCTGCCCCCAGAGCCAGCTTAAAGACCCACCCGCTTAAAGGCCCACCTCCCATTAGTTCTTTCTCTGGATTGCTCCAAAAAGCTTTTAAAAACTAAAAAAAAAAAACTTTTTCTCTGTAATGATGGTGCCTGGTCCCCTTGTCTGTATGTTTCTCTTCCATGTTTTTTCTCTTCATACTTTTTTTTTCATTCTTTTTCCCTCGTTTATTTTTGACTTCAAGGGACCTTGATAGAAGCTTAGTCCAATTATCTGTCAATGATGAGACTGACATCGAAAGATAAATAAGCTCTATATTGCCAATACATTTATGTCAGTCTAATCTTACTCGCCCACTTAATCATTTTTGCTATCGTAGTTTCTTTCTCACTTTTTATCCTCCCCCTTTCTTTCCACTCTTATTTCTGTCTTTATTTCTCCTTCATTCACAAATAAAATTCACTAATAAAAAAGTGTGATCAACTTGCCGACGACTAGTAATTAGCAGATTGCATATTGAGCTTCATATTGCTGTATTAGGCAGAGTCCCATGTCAACAGTAAACAGGGAGAGGGGAACAGTCTGTTTGGATTAAGCACCTATACAGAACCATCAGGGACATAGGGGAACTCTGCCACCTGTTCATAATATTATAAGATGTTTAATATCAGTAAAGCTTGAGCTGTGCCATTTGGCTGACACCTGCTGCTTTGAGTCTGCATTACATAACTGTGTTAGCATGGGCCAATGGAACCATATCCAATTGCTGGTGCATCAACCATGCTTGGGGAATGAAAGCGACAGATTTACTATTCAAATGGTGAATCTGTTGATTTCTGCAGACTTGTCTTATATTTTATGACTTTGGCAGAGATCCAGTTGCCTCCTCTTTTCTTCAAGTAGTGTGTGCAGTTTAGTGAGATAATGGCTCTTTGCTTGACCGTAAACATGAAAGAGCTGGCCCGCTTTAAACAGCAGCATGTCTAACATACCCAAAGATTTGTTCTGGAGCGCCTCATTAAAGTATACACATAAACAGACACATCAGAGACATCAAGTACACCCCACCTCTCTGTCTTGAATTGGTCTCAGAGAGGAAATGCAGCCATTTAAACTGTGAGATGTTAGTGTTGTTAGAAGAACGCTGTGGTAAAGCAAAGCTTTATGAATCAGACAAGAATAGCACAACAAAACTAATTTCATCTAATTTTCTTTGATGAGTTGGTCACATAATGGAAAGGTTCAGCAAATTTCTACTTAATAATAAGATGGTCTACTGATCTACTGAATGATAAGATGGTTTCTGACAGATATTTAATTGAAGGGATCTATTATCAATTGTGACTGTTCTATTTGTGAAACGTGGAAAGCTAATTAAATGTGAAATCTTATTGAAAAAAGAAGGAGATGGTGACAACTCAGATTAACATTGTGTGCTTGGAAGGATATTAATTTATACTCGTTATGCTCTCCTATTTTATTAGCTTTGAGCTTCAGTGTACTTTTAGTTCTGTTGAATCACATGGAAGCCTTCTACTATTGCACTGAGCACGTTTCCTTTTCCCCTGGGCCCTGCTTGTTGTTAAGGGACAGCGTGTTACTAGAAAGGAGGACAATGTTTGACTGGCCATCACCAGCAGCTGCACCTTTACCTTACAATTGTATGTAAGAGAGTTGCTTTGGTCCCTGTCTCAGCCTTATTTAAAGGGCCCATGACAAGCCGTTTTGGAAATCTGCCCCTTATGACATCACAAGTGGGCATGTCCACCTAGATGTATGCTGGATAGATCAGTCTACCAGCCTACCCAGTGGACTGTAGCAAACGTTGCTCATCTAGCCATCACACATCACAGGTGGACACGCCCACCTGTGATGTCATAAGGGGCAGATTTCCAAAATGGCTTATAACGGCTAACAGCACACCTGGTGGCATGTCATGGGACCTTTCACCACGACTTATTCTTAAGAGCAGAAGGAAAGGGCGCGATAGGAAGAGGCAAAGGCTAACACAATCACTTCCTTCAAACACATCTGCCTTCAAACACATCTGCCTGCCACATCTGCCTACTACAGATGCACTGTAGTGCATCTGTAGTGGGCATAGACACTCCTGTGGACACTCCAGATGTTTTTAAATACACTCTCAACAGGGTTCTCAACACTAGTCTTGCTCATTGTATGATAAGAGCAATGTTTTCTACACATTGTCAACCTTGGATTTGCTCTGACTCTGTACAGATTTTTTTTTCCATTTATTTTCTCACAGTCCTCAGCAAGGTCTGACATAGCTTCTAAACACACCCTTTAAGGAATAAAATCGGTTATTCGTTCCGTGACTGTCAACATTTATATTCTCATCCACATTTCTTGGACAAGCTCCTCAGTCTTTGCTGTAAACAATGAAAATGCAAACAACGGCTGTCACAGGTCCACCCACAGAGAGTGATACTCAAACAGCACTCTTTGCATTCATGGGTGTATGTGTGTTTTTTTGGCATATGTGTGCATGGCATCTAGAGGCTACATGTACTTTGGTCTGGTGGACAAAGCATTGCGTCTTGGGTGCCTCATTATTATGAGAGGCATTATGATGTTATGATGTATCTGAAGTCTGAAGTACCAGTCATGTCCTATACATGACAACACGGGATGACAGAGTTAACCGATCCTTGAACACAGAGGCTGAAGGGAGTGTGTATTTTTCCATGGGATGGGCATAGAATATGTTCATGTCTCAACCGCCGGAATCACGAGGAATCAGCCTCCGTCTGTCTTCTTCGTCTGTTTCTCAGAATTTATCCCAACGCAAACACAGATCAGCCAAACCAACCCACATTTGTGTGTGTGTGTGTGTGTGTGTGTGTGTGTGTGTCAGCCAGATCATTACACATGTGACAATGACGATTCTTGCTGCAAATCAACACATGCATGAATTAACATCATCATGGACACACAACACAATTGTATGCAACACTTTGTTTTTCAGCATATTGGTATCTTGACCTATGGCATTTTCCATTTTTAACTCATTTTATTGCTATTGTTATTGAATATATTACAGTCACTATCTTGTCCTCATTCTGTTGACATTTGCAAGCATTCAAACAAACATTGAATTCCCTGTCTCATGAAAGCACTTAAATTGTTTTTAGCGTTATTCTATTTGCAAATTCATATTATTTTACAAACTGAAAGTGCTGGCGTAACAAACCATGAAAAACCTCCAGCAAAAGCATATGTGAACCTAAATGTTTGTTAAAAGAATGTGGTCCATGTTGTGTTTGTGTGTTTGTGTTTGTGTGTGTTTGTGTGTGTGTTTGTGTGTTGTGATTGACGCCCATTATCTCTGGCCCCCGTCCTCGCGCTCACCCCTTTCTCCTCCCGGTCCCGATGCCCAGCCGACGCCGGACCACAACCCCATCACAGCGTTGGGAGCACTCGGTGTCCCTTCGCCCCTTGTGTGCCCGTGTTCAAAATGCTTTCGGTTTTGCTTTTCTTTCCTTTTCTCGATACAGTACAGTCGATTGCTGGGGGTCAGCCAACCTTAATTTGACCCACTTCCTTTTGTGTTCCTCGCTCTCTCGCTCAAGAGCGGGGACTGCTTACATATTGCTTACTTACTGCTTACAAGAATCCTCTGTCTGTCTCTCTCTGTCAGACGGTTCAGGTGTCAGCAAAGAGAATAAATAGATTTATTTCTCAGACAACCTCATTGTCATGTCCACATAGATACATAATCCTGGTGTCTCACTGGTCCAATGTGGCTGTTCCACATGCCTCCCTGGCATCTCTCCAGTCATGATCTCACTTTTTGTGTATTGACATTTAGGTCCTAATGGAGTACAGTGCTAAATTGTTTTAGTAGCTAATCATCTATTTAACGTATTCCTTTATTTACCTTTAGATGATCTTTTTCCTGCTGTGTGCAGTAAATGTGCATTGAGACACACTGAGACATTGAGGAACAGGAACGAATTAAACGCCTTGTTTCTACGCTCCTGAACCCTGCCAGTGTTGGCACAGCGCCTAATGTGTGCACGTGATTGTTTTGTCTGTGTGTTCCTACGCAGGTAATGTGTTTGTAGTGAGTTTGGCCTTTGCTGACCTTGTGGTGGCGTTCTACCCGTATCCCGTGGTGCTCTACGCGCTCTTCCATGACGGCTGGTCGCTGGGCAACACACAATGCATGGTGAGCAGCCATCGCCGCGCCGCTCGTATGGCGGCCCATGTTCACGAAACAAACTGGTTATTTATTAGTTATTTATTTAAGTTAATTTGCTGCCCCTGGCATCTCACCACGGTACATAAACCTCTCGCTCATTTCTCTTTCCCACTCTCTCTCTCTCTCTCTCGCTCTCTCTCTCTCTCTCGCTCTCTCTCTCAATTCAATTCAAAAAAGCTTTATTGGCATGAGAAATATACATTTGCATTGCATTGTCTCTCTCTCTCTCTCTCAATCGTCCTCCCTCCTCCACCCCACCTCCCTCCCTCCCTCCCTCCCTCCTCCCTCCCTCCCCCCCTCCCCCCCCCCTCCCTCCCTCCCCCCTCTCTCCCTCCCTCCTCCATCCCTCCCTCCTCCCTCTCTCCCTCCCCCCTCTCTCCCTCTCTCCCTCCCTCCCCCCCTCCCCGGCTGCAGGTCAGTGGCTTCCTCATGGGGCTGAGTGTCATCGGCTCCATCTTCAACATCACCGGGATAGCGGTGAACCGCTACTGCTACATCTGCCACTCCTTCTCCTACAGCCGGCTGTACAGCTTCCGCCGCACGCTGCTCTACGTGGGCCTCATCTGGCTGCTGGCCGTGGCCGCGCTGGTGCCCAACTTCTTCGTGGGCTCCCTGCGCTACGACCCGCGCGTGTACTCCTGCACCTTCGCCCAGAACGTCAGCAGCTCCTACACCATCGCCGTGGTGGTGGTCCACTTCCTGGTGCCCATCGCCGTGGTGACCTTCTGCTACCTGCGCATCTGGGTGCTCGTGATCCAGGTCCGAGAACCCGGTTCCGCCCCCCCCGGCCCCCCCCCCGCCGGCCGTTTCCACGTTAACAGTGAAACCACCGCCGCTGTTTTCCTCTGTTGTCGTTTTTTTGAGGGCGCATGTGCATCCCGTGCATGTGTCCGGGTGTACACGTGTGTTCTCGGTTTGTCGTGTGTATGTCGGAATGTGTTTTCCGATGCGGTCGAACGCGGCGTATGATCCTCTCCCCACCCCCCCCAACCCACCCCCCCCCCGACTGATTACCTTGTGCATTTTCGCCATTTTTCTCTTTTCTCCAGGTTCGCCGTAAGGTCAAAGTGGAGGAGAGCTCCCGCCTGAAGTCCAGCGACCTGCGCAACTTCATCACCATGTTCGTGGTGTTCGTGCTGTTCGCCATCTGCTGGGGGCCCCTCAACCTCATCGGCCTGGCGGTGTCCATCGACCCGGCCCGCGTGGGGCCCCTCATCCCCGAGTGGCTCTTCGTGGTCAGCTACTTCATGGCCTACTTCAACAGCTGCCTGAACGCCGTGATCTACGGCCTGCTCAACAGGAACTTCCGGCAGGAGTACAAGCACATCATGGCCTCGGTGCTGGTGAGCTGGCTCTTTGTCTCCGAGTCGTCCAGGGCCACCGAGGGGAAGAGTGTGCGGAGCCCCAAGCCCTCACCCGCCCCGCCGTTTTACAACGGGTCCTTCAAAGGCCACCACGTCCCTGGTTTTTATGATCTGGATCGTTGAAACATGTTTTTTTTATGGAAATATGCCTCTGATCTCAAAATGCCAGCCCCCCCCATCAACTAGATCATGCCGGGATGTATTTTAAGAGATGCTTGAATTGCTGTGAATGACGTTTACGGTGTGCGTTGGAAGCTGCACTGAACTGAGCTGTTTATTGTGTATTTTATATAAGAGGCTTAGGATGAGCTTCGTCCTTTAAGGTTTACATTGCCACAGGGAAAGCCCAGAATGTGTTTTTGTGTTTTCAATTGATTGATGATTAGATGATCAACCTTCACCACTTTCTGCAGTGCCCATGCCCAGCATGAACACTATTCACTGGGGATATCTTTGTTGCAGTGTGGCACAAGTAAGAATATTTGCTCATACAGAAAATACTAATTTATACAATCTATCCCTCTTAAAGGCTGTAAATGTGTATGTGATTGCTATCTGGCTATACTTGGTGGTTTATTGTTATTGATTCAGTGAAGAAAGGCAGAACATTTCTAATCATTTATTGTATCTGATTATGGCACATTATCAATTATTCATGATCATTTAATTCAAGCCTCTGAATATAATATTTATTATTTGTCTCGCTACAAGGGACTATTGCAAGAAGCACAGTGTAATTCAACATTGTCTTTTCTTTTTAAACATTTTTTTTACATATTTGGTCATATTGCGAGCAAATCTGTTTTATAACGGGGACCTGCCATGGTTTGACTGGTTGGGGAATGTTTTCTCCCTACAACGTGGGTATACATTTGTATTAAAGCGACATTATTATATATATTATATTTGTACAGATTAAATCAAATATGTGTAGCAGAACCTTCAACTGTACAACTTTTGAATGTGGCTTTGATAAGAATCCAAGCAACATACGTGAATGAGTTTGCAAAATAATAAACTAAAGCTATAAGTTATCGTCAACCAGTTCACAACAATATTCCGCAATGGCTTTAACATTTATTAAGCATAAATGGCATGAAATGTCCATACAGTTTCAAATCTAATTAAAATCAATGTTTGGCTGTAAAAGGATATTTATTTATTTGTAATGCTGTGACATGGATCTTATATACAAGGACAAATCATAAAAGTATCCCTAAAATGGCAGGCTTTATTGGGGCTTTAGTGCAGGTCAGCTACCAGGTGCTGGAGGATCAGAAGTTAGATGAGCAAGAGTAGAATGAATGGCCATCCAGGGAGCCAATCAGAATGAGGCAGCAAGCAGCGATCGTTGGTACACTGTCGCTTTCTTTGGCGTTAATTGATACTTCGACACGGCCTTATGAGAGCGGTGTGTTGTCATAACATGACTGACATTACTCATAACTTAGTAGGCATGGATGTACTGTGGCTGGCCCCTCTAGACGAGGACACACTACATTCCCTACAGGGACTTACAGGTTTTTCTTATCTTTCCAAACATTGCCTTACCAGCATCATTCGTAATTGGTTGTGTTGATTGTTGTCGTCCGAAACACAAAAGTGTGATACATCGGGTTATTGCAGATATTTGAACATCTTGAGTCCAACACATGATTGTGGACCAATGAGACAGGCTCAAGGGGTCTGGCCCACAGCGCTATAGCACGTTGCCATGTTGGGATTAAAGGCTTTACTGTGTTTACCAAAGACAGCCTTTCTGAGATTGGGGGTTATTTGGTCGATTTTCAATTTTCAAAAGCAAATCTGCTAGATACAACCACTTTTTAACCTCTATGTCTCCTTGTCCAAGTGTCATCAGCCTCAGGCTGAGCTGGGAAGAACTTTGAGACTGGAGGAGCTTGTTTCAATTCCTGTTAAAGTTTGATCACGGACATGTTCACAGACTCCTGTTTCAGTAGATGCTTACATAATGTATGTATTGTATTTTAAACCCAATTTTATAGTATTTGTATTGTGTTTTTGTGTGTGCACCTGCATGTGACAACCTGACAGTATAAAGCTGTTATATGTTTGCAACATCAAAGGTGTTTCCATTGTTGTTATTGTTTCCTGTGTTATGGTTCATGAAAATTGTGTTTTTTGATATCTGCACACAAATAAATTTGTAATAGAAGTCCTTCACATTCAGAAAATACAAATGACATATTCATGTCAAAATGATACGAATATAATACAATGTTTTTTGCTTCTTACTAAAACATTGATATAATTCAAATGTCACAAGGAACTTAACTGTTGCCCGAAGAGAAATGTGTCAAATTCAAGGCAAAAGAGAATTGCATTATGTTTCAAAACATGATAATATGAGGGGGACTTCTGCATTGTCCTGAAGGATGCTTGTCCATCACAAGTCGTGTGGGGAGTGATTTCAGTCCAAAAATAGAAAAGAGGAAGACGATGGGGAGGGAAACATGAAGTCCAACCCATTGGAACAGGGCTTGTCTCTACAAGAGGCATCCAATCTAGCGATTGCAAAAATGTCTAGACTCCTTTTGTTCCCTGCCCTCATAAATTAAAATGTAAATTGCATTTCTACATTTTCAAGATTTGAGTGAAATTTCAAAACAAACAAAGATTCTTCAATAAAACGGGATTGCAGTTAATTCAAGTATAAGGTATCCCTTTACAATTTCTTCTTCTTTTTTTGGGCTGGGGATGTCCGAAAGATTAATAGAAAATACAGATGTAGGCTACGACAACGGCTCCAATTAAAAAAAATAATTCAACCATCCTCATAATTGAAGAACAAAAAATGTAATTTACTGTTCAAGATGAAGACATCAAATGACCTTTAAAACTACGAGAACTCACACTGGACTGTATTATGCGTTACGTGTTTAGTTTGCGTGTGTTTAAACAGATGGGTGCGCGCACACACACGCGCGCCACGCATCACCCGCATTCATTCATTCTTTTAAACACTCACGGTAAAACTATGTTTTCTCACGATCAAATACTCATCAATCCTAAAAGTAATGGGCTTGTACACGATGTCTGTGTCAAGAACATATGTGTTTGATTACGGTGTTTGCAGATGCATTGATTTAAAAGTAGGCCTACAACTTACCGCTGTATCAGCTGTTCTTTCCCAAATCATTTAACCAACCATTTACCCTAAAACAAGATTTTGTTTTGGAAGCCTGGAATATACTTTGCTCGAATGTATTATTGTTATTATTATTATTTTAACGGATGCCATAGCCTACTATAGCCTACTTCATTCATGTTCATTCATGCAGCCCTGAAAAAAATGTTTCCACAATCCACACGCTATTTCTATGCAGTTTCACACGTATGAATAATCTTTGACATCATAATATTTAAATCAGGTTCATAGTTTGCATGTTTGTGCTGTGTATAGCCTATTGTGTGTAAGCGTAGGTGTTGTAGTTCCGACCTGCCATGGCACGTCAAAATAACAACAACTGCGCTATCCGCTATAGACCACAGGTATTTTTCGGTCAGTGGCGCAATTGCATTGGCGCATTTTTTAGATCACTACAATAGCACCATCATTTGCGCCGGAACACGACCCTGCTTTTCGCCGACACGCCTCTCCAGGCGCAAGTGTAGTGGCGCCTGGTTGCTGCGGGGGAAAATCAGCTTTGCGCCGGGTGCAAACTAGCAACGACACATGCGTCGGTTTAGAAAGTTAATTGCGCCGGGCGCAAGATAGGGCCCGTTGTCTTTTTCTACCTGCACCCAATTAACTCTATGTCCTAGACGGTGACATCAGATCTTTCTGTGTGTACCCAAGCATAACGACAATACATGTAGGCCTAAACAAATAGGCCTTGACAAATGGTCAAGTAACGGTTCAACTGGTAATAATACTGAGTGACACCTTTGCTGGAAAATAGTGTTTCTCCATCCCGCCAGCATACACATGACCAGTGACGGACTGGCATTCAGGCAGATGCCAGAAGGGCCGCGGCCTCTCGTGGGCAGTTTGGGCCGGCCAATCACAGAGCGGCATGCTTGTCGGGTTCGCGTGGCCCCACATTATCTCTCGGCCCACTATCAAGCATTGATAGTGTTGAGCGGCTTCAAGTCAGCCATCTATCTCTAAATCCCAATCTCTAAATCCCTAGCCATATCACATACTCAGAAACTGATCAGTATTTATACCAGATATGAGTCTCTACTACACAGTCATGGTTGCCCTCAATATTTACGTCGGTCTACATTCTTTTGTAGCCTTATTCAATCAGATGTTTAAAAGGTGCATTGTTGGAAATTGAAATACAACAAATCTGCCTGTATTTTTTATTTTATTATTGGTTTACAAAAGTTATATGAAGCAATGACTTCTGGGAATTTCAAAACCGAATCAGACCGCGTCTGCGTGTTAGGGGGTTGTTGGAAGAGTCTGCTGAGGTTAAACTATGAATTGAGGAATTCAGCGACAGAAGGAGAGAAGGAGATTACTGTTGGCTGACAATGAAAGTCTCCTCTAAACGAGTACACAGAGAGACGTCAGAGCGTCGGAATTTGATGATGCCGCGAAGATAGAGGAAGATAGGCTACTACAGAAATAAACCTGGTGAGCAAGAAATGTGCTACCTGCATTGTGTAATCTGTTGCAATTTCCTTCTCCAGCAGTTAAACCTCTTCACCTGTGCCTACAACAATATATGGTTGGCATATAAATTCCTACTAACACTGTCATGTAGCCTACTCAAGTGGCATGCGAACGGAGTTTTTCCACTCTTAAATTAATCAAGAATCGCCTAAGGACACGATTGTCACAGGATAATTTGGAGCCCTTTATGCTGATGGCGACAGAGAAAGAGGTCCTAATGAACTTGGATGCTGATGACGTGATAGACAGGGTTGCGGAGAAGAGCAAGCTCCTTCGCACCTTGTTAACTGCATGACGTTAATTAAGACACGTTTGTATTATGGAGTGGCTGCTCTGAAGATCTATTCTAGGCTTTATTTTTATTTTTTTTGGAGTTGTGCATTGATATATCCATGTTTTGGTGCAGTCTTTATGCACATTATAGTTAGAGTTCATCACCAATGGGGCTACAAAAGTGCGTGTTATTTCCGTGCGTGTGAAGTTTCTGTGTAGCGGGCACGTGCACGCGCGTGCGTGCGCCCCCGTGTGGGCCGCTGGTGGGTGAAAATGCCAGGGCCGTTTTTTAATCCCAGTCCGTCACTGCACATGACAAGCTTAAGTGAAGTTTCCTAATAAAGACATTATCCAGAAGGTATGTCCGCGTCGTCTTTAAATGGGCATGGCGACTTGGAGGTAATCCTTCTGTCTGTAACAAAACCTCTCTCCTGTAAGCCTGCCTCTCTAAATAATAATAATAATAAATAGATTTTATATAGCGCCTTTCAGGATACTCAAGGTCGCTCCACAAGAGTGGGAGGGGAGGGTGTGTGTGTAGGCGAGTGAGAGTGCAAATGCGCAAGGCTCTGGGTGGGGTCGTGGGTTAGAGGCCAAAGGCCTCAGAGAAAAGATGTGCTTTCGTGTGCTTTTTAAAAGTCTCCACGGAAGGGGCACAGCGGATGTGGGGGGCGGGGGGGCAGTCCATTGAAAACACGTGGCGAGATAACAAAGGAGAACCTAAACTCTGTATTACAGTTTTTCACAATTGCTTAAACACATTTCCTGATGGACTACCTCACATTCTCAAAACCCTAAACACAAATTTTAAAACTCACACACAAAATGCAAAATCCTACACTTCTCTTGCAAAAGCACACTTTGCCCTCAAAACAGTGTTAACTCTTCACTAAATGGTATTTTCTTTTCAAATGACAAACACATACATCATATGAGTAGACATTTCTAAGCACCCATTGAACACTGGTGTGCAGAATGGAAAACACTATAGTATGAATGGAAAACATTATATGAATGCTTCATCAATAGAATTATGCTGAGTGTTACACTGTCATCTGTTGGGTGTAAAATATTACCTAATGTTAATGTTTTTAGGTACACTCAAATAGAAAACAACACACAATACTTTACAGTAACAACAAATACTGTATTTGTATCCAAAATGTACAAATGTAAACAATTGTACAATTGTTTAAACACATTAATTGGAACATCAGACACAATCTGCACAACCTGAAACTAATGTACCAACTGCAAAACCAATTCTGTTGAACTCTAAGCACATTTTCTGCTTTAGGCTCAGATTCCCATTCCAAACCACACATTCTTCACAACACTACACACAATTCTCTATATCTTGCACACACTTCCTGAATTCCCTCTCTTGATGTTCACACAGAACACACTGCCAATCACATTTCTAAACTCCAAAGGCTGTTGTGCAATTAGCAATCTGCAATTTACTATAGAAGGGTCACAGAAGAAAGACATGACACTAGGTAAGTACAGACATTGAGTAGTATCACTCTATGAGAATGTTGATAATGGTGGTGATGATGATGATGATGATGATGATGATGATGATGATGATGATGATGAACATTGTTATTCTCAGTATGGTTATCATCATTATTTAGGATATTATCCATCTTATGGTGGAAATGTACTGGATATAAGTATTGACCCTTATGGGTATGTATGTATGTATGTATGTATGTATGTATGTATGTATGTATGTATGTAGGTAAATGTATGCATGTATATGCAAACACACTGTGTGTATGACATTTGTTTGTTACTCTTACAAATGTGAGAAGGGGGGGCTTGATATAAGCTGAAGCTTCTGCCCCTACCCTTTGGTTATGACCAATAAAAATGTATTCATTCGTTGATTCATTCATTCATTCAGATGTTTTGTTTACAGTATTGCCTATTTTCTGTTATCTCTTTGATTTCATCCTGTTTTCATCCTGTTTGCTGTGATTTACAGTAGACTGCACATTTTGGATACAAATACAGTATTTGGTGTTACTGTAAAGTATTGTGTGTTGTTTTCTATTTGTGTGTATTATTGAGTGTACCTAAAAACATTATAATATTTTACATCCAACAGGTGACAGTGTAATACTGAACATGCAACAGCATACTACTGATGAAGCATTCATATTGTGTTTTCCATTCATACTATAGTGTTTTCCATTCTGCACACCAGTGTTCAATGGGTGATTAGAAATGTCTACTCATATGATGTATGTGTTTGTCATTTGAAAAGAAAATACCATTTAGTGAAGAGTTAACACTGTTTTGAGTGCAAAGTGTGTTTTTGCAAGAGAAGTGTAGGATTTAGCATTTTGTGTGTGAGTTTTCAGATTTGGGTTTTGAGAAAGTGAGGTCTATCAGGAAATGTGTTTAAGCAATTGTGAAAAACTGTAATGCATTTTTATTGGTCGTAACCAAAGGGTAGGGCAGAAGCTTCAGCTTATAGCAAGCCCCCCCTTCTCTCATTAACAAACAAATGTCATACAGTGTGTTGCATATACATGCATACACTTACCTACATAAATACATACACGTACACATACCATAAGGGTCAATACTTATATCCAGTACATTTCGAACCATAAGATGGATAATATCCTAAATAATGATCATGATGATGTTCATCATCATCACCATTATCAACATTCTCATAGAGTGATACTACTCAATGTCTGTACTTTAGTGTCATGTCTTTCTTCTGTGAACCTTCTATAGCAAATTGCAGATTGCTAATTGCAACAGCCTTTGGAGTTTAGAAATGTGATTGGCAGTGTGTTCTGTGTGAACATCAAGAGAGGGAATTCAGGAAGAGTGTGCAAGATATAGAGAATTGTGTGTAGTGTTGTGCTTGGAGTTCAGCAGAATTGGTTTTGCAGTTGGTACATGAGTTTCAGGTTGTGCACATTGTGTCTGATGTTCCAATTAATGTGTTTAAACAATTGTGAAAATTGTGCTTCAATCAGTCAACCCATTACATCCTGCCAAATATCTTGTGTGAATGATTATGTGAGAGAAGCAGGTGAGCTGGTGAAACTAAAACTGAGACTGAGACTGAGAAATGTTTGCAACAAAGCGGTAATAGGGACACAGAAAGCAATCATGTTTCGAGTTGAAGAGTTGTGGAACATTTACCAGATAACAGGGCCTGCACCTGGTGGAGCACAATCTCCAGACAAAGAGGTCGTAATGGCAGTGACAGACAGTAAGAAGTGGATTTTACCACGTGGTACTGCAAAGTCTTGTCTCTCCTGACAATCCTGCTTTTGCATTCACTCCCCTTGCACTCTGTGGGTAATGGAAATTGGAAACACTGATTGGGCCAGTCTGATAGATCAGGACGCACACTGGAGTCTCTGGACATTTGGAGAATGGTAACATGGGGTATGCATTCTTGGCAAAATGGGCTGGCTTGCTTGCACAGCAGTAAGTGTGGTGTGTTATGTGTTGATAGTGTGCATCTCCATCTCCCTCCCGAAGCCCCCTTCAACTACAGGGAAAACTCTGTAGCACTTTAACTTTCAGTGTGTGATGTATAGCAGCTCAACTCATTTATTAATGCACATGTAATCCCTGATTGACAGCTTGGATAGATTAGAACGTGAGAGATGATTGCTGGTCACCTGTTTCTTACAACACACATACAAAGTTAACATTGCACCACAGAGAGCATTTTAGATTTACATAAAACTACTCAATGTTTCTTTTATGTATATTCATGTATATATATTCCTGTTTAGAATAGTTTCGCTGTCTATACTGTGCTTTCTAACACATCAGATAATGAATAGAAACAAACATATGGTAATAGGCACGTGCAAGTGAAATAATACATAAATAAGATGTTTTTCTTGTTTAGGCAGCATTTCATTGGAAATAATTCTTGGGCATCACCATCCTCATGCTACATAATGCAGTATTGTCAACCTTGGGTAGTCTACCTGGCTGGAGTGCGCCTTTGATGCCATGAGCTTAATCACGCTTAATTTTGAGCAATCTCATTTGCTGTGATTTTTGAGTGATCTGATTTTCAATGTTTTTCTTCTTTAAAGCAATCAGATTCGCATTTTTTAGTTTTTTTTTGAGCGGTCAAATTTTCCAGTGGTTTTCTGATCTGATTGGCAATTTTTTCTATTTTTCTTTTAGCGATCTGATTGATTTTGGTCAAGCAATCAGGCCCCTTTTTTTAATATTTTCGAGCGATCTGATTCACTCTTTTTTCATTTAGAGCAATCTGATTGGGTGTGATTCTCAAGCAATCTAATTGTCTCTTTTGTCTTTCAATTTTTCGAGCAATCTAATAGGCTAGTTATTTATTTTTTCAAGCGTTCAGATTGACTCAATTTAATTTTTTTATATTGATTGGCTAACGATTTGATTGGCTGTGTTTTTTTTAATTTTATTTTTATCGTTATTTATTAGGAGCGAAGAAAAGTTGAGGTTTTGAAGCCTTCTGTTCTTTTTATATCAGGTGTGGTAAACTGGAACACGTTTTCAGAGGCATCCGTATTGACTCTCTTGCAATCAGTGCAGTGCAGTTGTGTTTCAGACAATTGCACCCCCCCACCCACTTTCTTGCTCAAACTTCTGGAACTACTTGGCAGTCGGCTTTAAGAACTATTCTTGGCAAATGCGTTTGTATCTTCTGCCAACCGAAAAATAATTTGGTAGTTCTGTAGAGATGGAGGGAATTTCGAACAAAACATTTTAAGGCTCATTTAGACATGAATTGTGTTCTCGTATTGTTTGTGGTCTGTTGCTGACATTGAAAAAAGTTTTGCACGTTGGAGCAAATTTCCATTGTACTATTATTATTTTCAGCATATTGTTCTGTTGTTCTACCATTGTGTTGTCTACTCATGCCAACCTTCATGTGAGGAACGAATAAAACATTTCCCCCGCCGTCGTCTTCCTCTTCGCAAGGAGCGTAGTCTTCTATGTGCGAGGCGTGACGGGAAGAGCCTGCAGCAGCATCTCAGGACACACACAGGTGTGTGTGTGTGAGCTGAAAGGTCTCCAGAGGAAACCACAGCTGGTATCAGAGCCACCCGATACTGGATTTTACGTGCCAATGCCAATACCGATAATGGGGAGTTCAAAATGACCGATATCGATATATCGGCCGAGATTCAAAATATAAATATATCGGCTCTTATTCAATGTATATATTATGAAAGCCTTTGGGGTTGAGCAGCTCCTTGGGATATACTGCTCACCCTCCAACAATGATCGGGCCACAGCAAAATCGCATTTAAATCATGAGCTAAGGGAACAAATGAACTTATGGGGAGGAGCTAACCTTCACACAGACAGACGCGGATAAACACACAGGCTACCCTAGGCTGCAGCCTAGGGTAGCCTATGCTGGGGTAGCCTAGGCTAGCCTAGGCTGCAGCCTAGGGGCCCACGTCTGAAGGGGCCCTGGATTGGCCAGACTATTTTAAATTTTCTTAGAATAAAAAAAAAAAACATGACCCCTATTGGCCCATAACAAGAAACATTAAAACATGAAGCAGCTGATTGAGTAGATGTGTGGGTCATGTGGCCAGTCAATTTTGTTGCTACGTCACGGCTGCTAGACAGCATAGCGGCAAATTTTCGAAAAAGCGAAAAGCTCAAGTGTTTCTTTGTCGAGCACTCCGACTATTTATGACTTTACCTGTAACCAACGCCAGTGGGGAGTGCTCTTTTTCAAAATTGCCGCTATAGTTGAAGATAGACTGAGATCTGACTCTGATCTGTCCATTGAAAGTGATATTCTACACAAATTGGATTTTACCAGCCAGCCTCATTCTCTCAGACATTTACATCGTTTGTCGGGCATTATAATTGGTTTGCATCGGGTGTACTTTGGAGTGGGTAAAACTGTTTTTATTGGCAGGCTAGCAGTTCCCCTCGACTTGCGCTAGCCTAGCACCAGCGATTTCTGCAACTAGAAGGACTGAACGAAAAGTGTTGAAAACGGTCTCCAATGATAAATAACACACTGGCTCACTTGGAAATGAGACCCAATGTCCAAAATCCTGAACTACCACTTTAAGTACAGTAACAAAGTACTTTGTTATTTCCCTTGTGCATACACCTCAATTTAACATCTCAAACAGTTCAAATTAAGTTATCAAAATCAAGGTTAGATTCCAGTCTTTTATTGAAACACTCGTTGAAATAATTGTTAAAGCTGAAACTTATACCATTATAAGTTGAAACATTCCTCATCATCATCATCATCATCATCATCCTCATCAGTGACAACAGCAACAACAAAGAATAACAAATCCAATGTTTGATGAAATGTTTGTTTTGAATGTTCTGCTTGTTCTGCACAGAATCACAATCAATTGTTCTAGAGGCAACTCAAAATGAAAGCAATTTTATACACAGAAGGCTTCATAAAATAAATACCTTTGGTTCAACAAGGTAATTGGAGAGTGTACATTGGTTCAGGGGACATTGGTTCACCAATTTGCAAAGTCTGTTGGTGGTCTGTGGTTTTATTGTGGTTCTATCATGCACAGGCTCTCTTGTGTGTTACAGTGTGTCAGGCATGGCACCTTCACAATCTCTCTCTACTCTCTACTCTACTCTTTCACAATGTGTGCCAGGCATGTGGACTTCTAACAGGTTGACTTCAAACATACATGTGAGACAGAGACATTTGTTTTGCCCAATTGTTTTATGATCCATTTTCAGAAATGTACACACGTGTATGTAGGAAGTGAAAGCACATACTTGTGTTATAACTGTGTATAACTGTGTGTGTGTGTGTGTGTGTGTGTGTGTGTGTGTGTGTGTGTGTGTGTGTGTGTGTGTGTGTGTGTGTGTGCGTGCGTGTGTATTTGTGTTTGTGTATTTGTGTGTGTGTGTGTGTGTGTGTGTGTGTGTGTGTGTGCATTATAATCTACACACAAATCACGCATTAGTGTATATAGCATGGACATCCCCCATCACGGCCTTCTCCTCCTATTTCATAGCCACTTCGTTCTTCACGGGGATGGTGATCTCAGAGGCCTGGATGGCCTGCACGGCCAGGGGGGCCTCCACCGTCAGCATGCCCTCTGGGGACAGGCTGGACTGCACCTTCTCCACGTTGGCCGTGGGGGGCAGCCTGCAGGGGAGGGGCACAGCAAGGGCGAGGCAGGGGGTTAAGGGTGGACGGTGGTGGTGGTTGTTGTTGTTATGAGCCAATGAGTCCAAACCTCGCTGATGGAGGAGCCATTGTGTTAGGAGGGGAGCGGGGGGCTATAACAAGGCACCCCTTAATGAAGTAATTTAAGAGAGAACATTCTCTCTTTGTTCACTGAGAAGGAATGGGGCAAGGACATGGAGTGGCGCTAGTGGCCACTGGATGGCAGCAGAGTTTTATTACAGTGCTGTTTCCCCTAAATGAAAACCGTGTTTTTGTACAGTGCTGTGTCCCCTGAATTAAAACAGAGTTGTAATATAGTGCTGTGGCCTCTGCATAGAAGCAGTGCTTTAATATAGTGCTGTGCTATAGTCACCTGAATTAAAATGTATTTATTTTTAATACAGTGCTTTGGCACCAGTACAGAACCATTGTTTTGATACAGGGCTGGGGCCCCTGAATGACAGCAGTGCTTTAATAGTGTTGTGGCCCCCGGGCAGCTGTAGTGTGTTAATACAGTGTTGTGGCCCCCGGGCAGCTGTAGTGTGTTAATACAGTGTTGTGGCCCCCGGGCAGCAGCAGTTCTGTTTTAATACAGTGCCTAGGCCCCTGGGTGGCAGCAGAGCCCGTGAAACTGAACTGAGAGAGAAAGAGACAGGAGGTGGATGCTCTGGGGGGAGAGGCTGCGGTTAAATTTTCCCAAGTGAAAGAGAGGAGAGCTATCAGCAAGAGCCAGCCCTCCCCGAAGCCTGAGCAATCTCAAACTAAGGAGACACGCAGCAGGCCCGATAACACACACAGTGACCCACAGTGAAGTGGATTCAGCTTGGAACAGCATCTCTATTTACGAGAAAAGTGCAGTCACACCATCACGAAGCAACCCATACAAACGTTATATTTGACTCATTACAGCGTTACTTTCAAGCAATGGAATGCTAGAAGATGCTGACTGAAAAAAGAGAATCTCAATCATTCAAATTTAGCACTGAGAAAGCTGTTTTGTTTATCCTTTCCTCTCTCTCAGTGTCCATCCGGTCTTTGGTATTTGAAATTCCCCACACCAGGAACTTTATAGGTGAGTTAAATCCCCTTGGATAAGTATATAACCCCAACTCCTGTGGGGTTGATCAGCCAATCACAGCACCGCAGTTTAATAGCGTCATGCACAACATACTTGTGCTCTCCCCAGTGCAGTGAAACAAGTAGAACGAACACGGCATTGAAAGAAGGAAGTAGAAGGAAGGAAGTAGAAGTACATAAACAGCTTTAGAGCGTTGTAGATAAGCCCGTGGATTGTCTTGTTCCAGTGGGTCTTGGAGTTGCGGTACAGTGTGGGGAACATGATGGACATGAAGTTCATCCCTTGTAACAAATGCAGTGAATCATTTTCACCTAACTGAAAGTCTAAGCGCTTGCTATTGCAGTCGATAAGTCATACAGCAACTCATCTACGTCCAAAAGTTGACAGGAAGGGAGGGAGAAACAGTGGTTTGGACAATTGGAATCCGCTGAAGTAGGCGTTCAGCTCATTGTGCAATGATTTATATATATATTCATATATGAGTTAAAAAATAAAAGCACCACTCACGTGTATTTTCTTGTGAAACTTCTGGACACAAAGCCATGCTCGTCTTTTCTCTCCTGATGGTTACCTGGAAACACAAAAACACAAGGTCAGTCAAAGGTCATTCCAGGATCGTATGCGCTCTTGACATGGACTTATGAGCAGAGAAGAAGTGATCATAATATATGGTGGGAAGGAAACATTGACTGTTTTGAAACTGTTTTGAAAGTTACATAGCCTACCAGAAAGTGAATAGGGGTGTCGTAATGCTATGTTAATGTTATGCAACGGCCTGCCTCTTTAACGATAATTTTCTTACTTTCTCTTAACTATTCAAAAGACTAGGACGTGTGGTGGGCTGAAAGGCCTGTTCCTAGTTTGTGTTTGTACGATACTGCTTTATTGTGAAACTTCCACTTCCTTCGATTGTTTATACCTCCGGGGGCATCAACGCCGTCTGCTGAACGCCTCGGCGCTCCAGAGACAAATTATAATTGAGCACATTTGTTTATCAATTATTTTAGTATGCTCTCCATGAAAGAAATCAGAGTGCAGAATGGCGGTGGAGTGAGGGAGAAGTGCTTCATGTTTGAATATCTTCCACAGCAGGCTCCCACGGTGGAGCTTCAATCAGTTCAAATGCTGACAAACCCGTGAGAACAGCCCATCTCAAATCCCTGCAAGCGTTACATCTCCTCTTCTCCCCGACACCTCTAACATTAAGCTCAAATTTCTAAACTCCATTTAAAGCTTTCACCATCTTTACCCAGCCATAGCCTGCGGCGATGGCAACATTTCTGAAGCAATTTCTAATCTCATTTCTAAACCCCCGGAAGAAAAGGATATCAACCACGACATGACAAAACAATATGGATGGGTTTCAGCATTGCAAAAACATAAACAAACAGTCTCATTGTCACACCTCATAAAATAGCATTTCATTATCGCCCTGGCAGCGACTCTCCCCGTGTTATGATAAAGCAGCTAGAGCTGGATGGATAGAAAACAACGGCGAGAGTTACAGCTCTGTGGCAGCAGAGCAGTAATACTCGGGGCCTGCACCTCTCTGTTCTGCCAGGCTGCACCACTTGTTGTAGATTAAACAGCTCGGCGTCCCTGGCACGGGCCAGCGTGTTTGTTTTGACGACGGCCTGATAAAGGCAGTTGCCCACCGGGGGCCCGTCCTCGTTTTTCAAGGGGGAGGACACGCAGATCACAGTGCTGCTGATATCCTGTTGGATGAGTTGTTGTACTTTATAGTGGTGCCATTTCTCTTCGGCCCCCACTCTCACTCTCAGTCCTCTCTCTCTCTCTCTCTCTCTCTCTCTCTCTCTCTCTCTCTCTCTCTCTCTCTCTCTCTCTCTCTCTCTCTCTCTGTCCCTTATGCAGTACAGTAGCTAGAGGAATACAAAGTTGTTCATAGAAAAGAGCTCATCGTAGCGGATGACAGGTGAAAGACCGCCCCCCCGTCGAGAGAGAAATCGGAGCTTGCACTTAGCGGAGTGCACAGAGCTATGTGAACTTCGTCTCGGTTTGTTTGTCTTTGTCGCCAAGTGTTAGACACATGAACATCTGTTGATACGAATATAGTTAAGCCCTTAGTTTGGATTACATCAAGCACTCCATTTAAGTAGTAGCCAAACATTGGGAGTCAAAGCCTTAGCCATGACTCTAAATGAGGATAATCTGTCCGGTGACACCTCGTAACAAACCGAGGACAGGGGACAAGTGGCACAGGATTTATTTTTTAGGTGGTGTCAAAACCGTTGTAAAGTCGTATACGTATAACCTGGTAGATGATTGTGCGTGATTACTAGGCACAGCGTCAGGGTGAAACAATACATCCAACGGGAACAGGGTTGTGTCTGTCCTTCCTGAGTCTGTTCCCTTCAGGCCCGCATTTCTTTCTGCCTGTGTAATGAAAAAGTGAGGAATCTGGGCGGGCGGATGAGGCTATCATCTGGGCGCAGATCCAACAGCCCCCTCCTCACCCCCACCTAGCCCTCACCACCACCCATCAGTAAGTCACAGCATATTGTTTCATGATGTTGTTTTATAACACTGTCTGCAGAGAGCATCGGCATAACTCTCTTCAAATGTCAACATCACCTTTTTTTAATTTAGTGATGCTGGCTTATAGGCTTAAGATCCTGGAATAAGCAACGGTTTGGAGGGAGAGATAGAGAGAGACAGGCAGATGGAATGTGAAGGCAGACAAAGCGAGCAAGAGAACAGATGGAGAGACAGAGACAGAGAGACACCTTTATGAGCCAGTGCTGAATGTTGAGAGCTCAGTACATTTATTTTAATTACCTTCATTGTTATTTTCATCATTAGCGTTTTAATCATTGTCATGATGTTTCTATTACTTTGGTTATAACTAGAAATAGTTTGAAGTTTGCTTTGATGTTTCATTTATTTTTGCTGAATGAGTCACTGTGCCTGTCTTCAATGGACAGAGAAAGACAGAGACAGAGACAGAGATGGAGAGTACAGACAGAGAGAGACCCAGGTTTAGAGAGAGACAGAGACAGAGCGGTAGAGACCCAGAGAGAGAGTCAGGTTTAAAGAGAGAGACAGAGAAGTAGAGACACAGAGAGAGAGTCAGGTTTAAAGAGAGAGACAGAGAAGTAGAGACACAGAGAGAGAGTCAGGTTTAAAGAGAGAGACATAGAAGTAGAGACACAGAGAGAGTCAGGTTTAAAGAGAGCGACGGAGAGGTAGAGACACAGAGAGAGAGTCAGGTTTAAAGAGAGAGACAGAGAGAGAGTCAGGTTTAAAGAGAGAGACAGAGAAGTAGAGACACAGAGAGAGAGTCAGGTTTACAGAGAGAGAGTCAGGTTTAAAGAGAGAGACGGAGAGGTAGAGACACAGAGTCAGGTTTAAAGAGAGAGACAGACAGAGAGGTAGAGACAGACAGAGAGCGACCCAGGTTTAAAGAGAGAGACAGAGAGGTAGAGACAGACAGAGAGCGACCCAGGTTTAAAGACAGAGATACGGACGGACAGAGGCACATAGCAAGACCGAGCAAAAGAGAGACCCCAGACAGAGAGAGAGAGAGAGAGAGAGACCAGCGGGGAAGGCACTCACCGGAGATCTCCACCACGCCGTCCTTGGTCTTCACCACCAGCTCCTCAGGGGAGAAGTGATTGACGTCCAGGCACACCTTCCAGCTGTCCGCCGTCTGCTTGATCTCCGACATGCCCGTGCTCATCTGCCGCGACATGGCCCTCGCCTGCTGCTGGGCCATGATGGCGCCGGGGTTCACCATGGGCGTCATCATGTGGGGGGCCCCCTGGTGCGGCATCATGGCCTGGGCCGCCATCATGGACCCCATGTCGGGGCCCATCATGGAACTCATGAACTGCGGCCTCATGTATCCGGGCCAGTGGCTGGTGGCGGGGAAGGAGGGCATCTCCTCGCTCAGGGCGGGCATGCCGAAGGCCTGGTCGAAGATGCGGCTGCCCTGGTGGTACTCGCGGAAGGGGTCCCAGCTGGGGGTCCGCAGCAGGGTGAAAGGAATGCGTCTCTCCGACATGGCTGCTGCTGCTGGTGGCGGTGGTCTTGAGGGTGGAGGGGTCCCGACTGGTCCTGGTCCTTTTTGAACTCTGGGAGGAGGCGTTTCCTCAGTAGTGTTGTGCTCTGTGTGTACAGTGCTTTTAAAAGGCTGTGAGGCCCCACCCCCCCACCCGCTCTCTCTCGCTGAATCAACTCTGAACCCTCCTACCCCTCACTCAGTACCCTCCCTTCCCCATTCTGGATATATTTGGAAGTCACTAGAAGGTCTATTTGAGGCAGGCGTAGCACCAGAATGGAATCCAGAGGCCTGGCGCTTATACGTTGTTTAACCCCCCAGCCCGGCTGGTGTTAGTAATACGGCCGCTGCCCCCCCCCCCCCCATTTCCTGGACGTCACGGAGCGCTGGAAGAGTGTCAGGGGAGTTCTAGGGAGCATGACGCGACTCAGACTCAGACATACTACACTACATAGAGGCCAGCCGGCTCAGAGTGACGTCACGCCTTCAGCCACATAAAACCAACAGTGGGCTAGTCAGCTAGGAGGCTAGCTAGTGGGACAGACAGACAGACAGGCAGACAGACGGACAGACGGACAGACTGTAACTGTACAGGAATTGAAATGCATTTTCTTTTTCATCTCCATTAACGCTCCATTAACGCTTTTTTCCAAAGAAATAAATCAAAGAAATACACAAATTGTACAGTTTGTTTGAGTTTATTGTCAGTTATAATAACTTGTACACTACAAATAATGACTCTTGTAGAATCAAAAGGCTTATCAATATATTTGAACAGGTTTGCTGGATATCATAGCAGGGCGAACTGGATACGTGGCCGATGGGACACTGGTGCTGACAGAAACGAGGCTTGATGAAGACTTGGGAGGAAGACTTGGGGGGGGGTTCCTTGACAGTGTCACTGGCGTCCTATCCAGTGGAGCATTGCCCAACACTAGATCTGAAGCAGGAGAAGGAGACCAGCTAGGCTAACTGCCGGACATCTCCGTGCTAGCTGAAGGACATCTAGGATAGCTCCGGACTGCTAGGCTAGCTCTGGACTAGCATTGTAGCTCAGGACGGCTAGGCTATCTCAGGATTTCTAGTCTAGTGTAGGACTGCTGGGCTAGCTCAGGAGTGCTAGGCTACCTCAGGAATGCTAGGCTGGTTCAGGAGTGCTAGGCTAGCCCAGGACTGCTAGGCTAGTTCAGGAGGGCTAGGCTAGTTCAGGAGTGCTAGGCTAGTTCAGGAGTGCTAGGCTAGCCCAGGACTGCAAGGCTAGTTCAGGAGGGCTAGGCTATCGTGCAGGACTGCTTGGCTATAGTGCAGGATCGCTATTCTAGTGCAGGCTAACAGCCAGGGTTCCTCAGACAGATGCATGGAGCCTACAGAGGCGTAGAATAGAGGAGGGGGAACATCAGCCTTCTAAATTCATCACAGTCATTTTTGTTCTGTTTCATAATTGTTTTAACAAACAGGAAATTGGAGAAATCAGATTTAAATGTCTGACCCTTTTAATCCGTGATACAGGAAGAGGCAGGCAGGACACGTTTGAGAACAAACACTTTCCAAATGCAAACAAAGACGATGGCACACTTCTACTGGATACCATGGTGCCATCCTCACCAGCCCAGCCTTCTACTGGATACCATGGTGCCATCCTCCTCAGCCCAGCCTTCTACTGGATACCATGGTGCCATCCTCACCAGCCCAGCCTTCTACTGGATACCATGGTGCCATCCTCCTCAGCCCACACCAGAGCGCCCACAGACACAAGCAACAACCCTGTTCACTCATCTCTTGTTATAAGTAGCATAAATGTTGCTCATAATTAAAAACATCGTAAAGCTTCAGGCTGAAATAAACACGTGTACACTTTGAAATGATGAAGACGGTCTGCAGCATCTGCCCAAGGGTGTATGGTCTGAGTGGAGCAACACACTGCTGGGCAAAATAATAAATAGTCAAATAAATAAATGAACCAATAAATAATACATAAGGAATAAATAGTTCATAAATAAATGGGTGGTTAAAATAGACCCACATGAGTGCATGGATACTTTTTGCAGACAGTTTAACTTTTCTTTTTAACTGTACAGTATCATAAAGCTGCCTTTATAGTAGGCAACATACTCAGAGTACTCTTACATGTTCACATCCCAGGTCAATGCAGAGGAGCCACTCATCACACCCACACACACACACATTCATCACACGTCATAAATAACACACACACACAGTCATAAATAAAGTCATAATCAGCGGAAAAGTGAACAGGGAAGGGTGTTCAAATGACGGTAATACGCTTTCCTTCACATCCCTATGTGCGCAAGTCGTTGACATACTGTACAGGTCATTCGAAGGTGACCAGGTGCACCCTGGGAACTGTAGTCACGGGACAGGGACGGTGGAATGGGGGACGGTGGCGTAGGGTGGGCGTGTGTCCAGGCATTCTCCTACGAGCAGCCTCTCAGTGTCTCTGCTGATGCATCATGCTATGTGGCAGTCTCGTAGGCCTCCTCAAATTACATAGAGTATACAGTGCATAGGTTACCAAGCCAGAGCTTATAGGATTTAAGGATATATACATGTGGACTAGTATGATACAACTGTTCTTTTTTAAACTTCTGTCGTCTCTTTACGCTTCTTCTCTGTCAGTCTCCCTTGTTTTTTGATCTCTGTGCTTTGATTAGAAAAGATCGGAAGTTCGTATCGGTGTCGTTTATGTTAGTAGCCATTTGTATCTCATCTCGTGTTTTTTAATAAATACCTTTTTTTGGTTGGTTTCGGCTTGTGGAAGAATACAGAGAAAGTGCAAACACACTTTGAGATTTGTTCTTTAAGCCCGAGCGATGATTTCAACCAAAATAACCCCACCCCCAAAAAAAAAAAACATTTGGATGAGGGTCCACTGCGGGTGTAGATAACATTACCGGGGGGTGTTTTAGAGTGATGGGTTTGTTTCGAGGACCGGGCCGCTGAACTGTGAGCTCTGCAGTCGGTGGAGGGAGCTGTGGTTCAGCAGATCACAGTCCAAGGAGACACTTACACCCCCAACCACTCACTGGACAGCATGGGACTCGACCCAACCCAAACCCGGGGGTTAAAACCACGATTCTCTTTCTTCATCTCCCCGTCATCGTCATGATCATTATTCACTTCCTGGGTGTCGCCCTCCCCCCACCCCCCCCCCCCCCCACTCAGAAGCCCGGGCTGTCGTAGCTACTGCGGCTGTCGTAGCTGCGGTTGCTATGGGAACGCCTCCGGCTCCGACTGCGGCTGCGGCTGCTGTAGCTGCCGTAGCTGCGGCTGCGGCTGCGGCTGCGGCTGCGGCTGCGGGACGGCGTGCTGGCGGCGCTGGACGACGAGGAAGAGGAGGAGGACGAGGAGGACGAGGGGCTGGGCCGGTAGTACGGGATGGGCCTCTTGCGGGCACTGCGGGGGGGGGCAAACAGAACGACGGAGCGTTAGGGTGCCGGACGGCCGTGAGCGCCCAGCCGCTCAAAGGCGTTCGCGTCAAGACAAGACTGGACGTACCGCGATGCGCGCGTCCAGCCGTAACCCCCGACGTCAAACCTTTTCGGCGCTTTGGGCGCCGCGCTAACGTAGCGTTTGTGCTGTAATGCGCACGCCAGCGCGCTAACATCAACACTATAGCGTGATTACGGCACATTGCAGCACGGAGAATACATGTGTGCGAGAGTGGTTGGAGTTAGGCTAAGACCACACAAACACTGTTAGGGTTGCTGTTACTGTTAAGTTTAAAAGCCGGTTTAGTTTTTTTATGGCTGTGGAGAGTCTAGTGTCGGGGTCAGTCAAAGGCTTTTAGTAGACGGGCACAGCTGCTGAAAGAGAGCAGTGGTGTGGGTTAATCACAGAACAGAGTGCTAGCGTTTAGCCTCAGATTCACACACACACACACACACACACACGCACACACACACACACACACACACGCACACACACACACGCACACGCACACACACACGCGCGCGCGCGCGGACGCGCGCACACACGCGCACAAACACACACAAACAGACAAACACGCACACGCACACACGCACACACACACACACACACACACGCACACATGCACACACACACACACACACACACACACAACCGCATAGTTATTCCAAAGGCACGGCGCAGGTTGCAGTGTGAAGAGGTGAATGAGCGATAGTCTCCGGGAAAGCGTGACCTGTAGGTTAAGAGGTGTTAGCTCCCAGAAGAAAACTGTGTTTTTTTAGACGCCGGAGCCCAGAAAAATATCAACCTCAAGACACTATCAAGGGGTCCTGGTCCATGTAGTTTTGTGGACTGGATTGAACTATGTTGTTGGTTAGCAGACTCTTTTATACAAAGCCACTTCCAGTGAATCTAAATGCATGTCCCTTCTGGTCAGGCAGGGGAATAGGCCTCCTACATTAGGACGGAAGCCCGGTCCCCCTACACTGATGTCTCTGCTCCGTTTTTCTCGGGTGATTGAGAGCTAAAGACGTGCTGGTCTGTTCTGTAGTCCTACCCAAAGCGACCTTGATAGTGCCTCGAGTACAGGAGGAAGTGGTTAGTGCACCGCAGTGTTGACCTGAGGGCTGATTCATGTGCATTTAAGGAAGAGAGGATGGAGGATGAGGGGAGAGCTAGGGAGAGGGAGAAAGACAGAGAGAGAGAGCGATGGACGGGAGGTTAGGTTGTTTTACTCAAGAGAGGTCTTGTGGTTCGCTGCTAAGGTGAGCCGCCGCAGACAGACCAGGAGGGTCTCTCTGCACGGCAACAGTTACCAGGGTAACTAGCCCGCAGTGGAGATCAGCAGCATTCAGTTGTCTTGGCGTCAGGAGTTGCCTTTTGTGCTGGAGTGAGAGAGTGACAGTGGCACACAGAGATCACCTTGATCCATAAATCACCATCATCTACATTTGTCAAAGAAGGTCAAACATTACCCAGTGTCGTTGTTGTTGTTGTTGTCGTTGCGCATCACAGAGAAGAAAACCAAACTTTAATTAAATACAAGGTAATATTGATGAATGCATTGCATCAATGTGTGGGTGTTGGACTCTACTAACGTGTGTTGTGGCGTCCAGGACAAAGGCATTGTGCAACCAGCTAACATGATGTGCACAAAATCGTTTCTCAGGGTGACCTTTAAACATAGTCCAACAAGGAAGGGCAGAGTGGAGAGAACTCAAACTCTGTCTCCGCCTTCAGCTTCCCTCTACAACCACATGTGTTCTGCAAGGGGCAGAACCGGCTGACCGGGGGGGAGAGGTTCACGGGGGTGTGCCTGGTGCGTACCTGGTTATCCTGCGGGCCTCCATGAAGCTGGGGGAGTCTCTCCTCCTTTTCCGGATGGGCGAGTAGCTCCGGGAACGCCGCCGGGCGCCGCGGCCTTCCCCTTCCGAGTGGTTGGCACTGTCCCGCTCCCTGCCGACGCACAGACCACCAGAACCCCATCACTACAGACCACCAGAACCCCATCACTACAGACACCATCACTACAGACCACCATCACTACAGACCACCATACCTACAGACACCATCACTACAGACCACCAGAACCCCATCACTACAGACCACCATCACTACAGACCACCATCACTACAGACACCATCACTACAGACACCATCACTACAGACCACCATCACTACAGACCACCAGAACCCCATCACTACAGACCACCAGAACCCCATCACTACAGACCACCAGAACACCATCACTACAGACCACCATCACTACAGACCACCAGAACCCCATCACTACAGACCACCAGAACCCCATCACTACAGACCACCAGAACCCCATCACTACAGACCACCAGAACACCATCACTACAGACCACCATCACTACAGACCACCATCACTACAGACCACCATCACTACAGACCACCATCACTACAGACCACCAGAACACCATCACTACAGACCACCATCACTACAGACCACCAGAACACCATCACTACAGACCACCATCACTACAGACCACCAGAACCCCATCACTACAGACCACCATCACTACAGACCACCAGAACAGCATCACTACAGACCACCATCACTACAGACCACCAGACCACCATCACTACAGACCACCAGAACCCCATCACTACAGACCACCAGAACACCATCACTACAGACACCATCACTACAGACCACCAGAACACCATCACTACAGACCACCATCACTACAGACCACCAGAACACCATCACTACAGACCACCAGAACACCATCACTACAGACCACCATCACTACAGACCACCAGAACCCCATCACTACAGACCACCAGAACACCATCACTACAGACCACCAGAACACCATCACTACAGACCACCATCACTACAGACCACCAGAACACCATCACTACAGACCACCATCACTACAGACCACCAGAACACCATCACTACAGACCACCAGAACACCATCACTACAGACCACCAGAACACCAACACTACAGACCACCAGAACACCATCACTACAGACCACCATCACTACAGACCACCATCACTACAGACCACCATCACTACAGACCACCAGAACACCATCACTACAGACCACCATCACTACAGACCACCAGAACACCATCACTACAGACCACCAGAACACCATCACTACAGACCACCAGAACACCAACACTACAGACCACCAGAACACCATCACTACAGACCACCATCACTACAGGCCCAGGACACTGTCACTACAGACACCATCACTACAGACACCATCACAACAGGCCCAGGACACTGAGAGAGAAAGATACAGAGTTATAGATAAAGTGAGAATGAGAGAGAGAGAGAGAGAGCGAGAGAGAGAGCGTGAGAGACACTGAACGAGAGAGACAGAGCGTCAGTTTGACGGACAGATCAGCCACAGTGTGGAGCTGCCGGGGGGCCGGGGGGGGGGCCGGGGGGGCTCTGACCTGGAGGTGTTCTGTCGGCTGTGGGGGGACTTGGTCTTGCTGGCCCCTCGGTCCCTGGAGGGGGACCCCGACGACGAGCGGCCGCTGCTCCAGGAGCTGCTGCGCTGGCGGGGCTGCTGTCCGCTCCGGGACCCCCCCCTCTTCCTGGCCGAGTGGCGGCCCGGGGACGGCGACTGGCTCCGGCGGTGCGCCTGGCCCCGCCCCGACCGGTGGTGCCGCCGCTTGGACGAGTGCACGCCTTTGGACCTGGAGGACAGGAGAAGACACTTGTAGCCGTGGTAACCCTTCACCTGGACAGGGGGGGGCATGTCTCCTGTTGCCAGGGTTACCAGGGGGCTACGGTCGCTGTTCTCCCTTTCGGTCATTGAGCAGACAGACGCGTGAATCCAGAGCTCACATTGACCTACGCTGAAGAAGACGTTCTCTGTACGCTCTGAGCGGGCGTCGTGCTCAAGGATGCCTACAGGTAGGCAGT
>NC_140280.1:12852526-12870026 GCF_964030765.1 Micromesistius poutassou
GAGAGAGAGAGCAATTGAGACCTTTTCATACACACATGCAGGCTGGTAGGAAACAGGAGACAGCAATGCAAAATGAATCATGTGGACGTGTGCGCTCTGTCTGCAGGTGGACCGGGGGCCTGTCCAGCGGGCCACACTGGACCCTCTCCCGTCTCTGGTCTGGGCATCACAGCCGCTGGGCTTACACTAACGTGGACCTCATGACGACGGTTAACACGCCGGCTCAGACAGGGGGGGGCGTGTACCACCACAGCGGCCGCGGGGAAGGCACAGAGACGGGAAGGGGGGGGGGGGGGGGGCGTGTCAGAAAGAGCACGAGGGAGGGGATAGCACCACCTCTCCTCTTGTAGAGCAGCTCCCACGTGGGTTTAACAGTGAAAGCCTCCTCGAGAAGTGGCGGGGGGGGGGGGGGGGCTCAACGTCAGCCTCAAATAAACGCTGGGGAAATATTAGCGGATGTTCTAGACGTATAACGCCTTTTTTACAGGACCAACGGCACACCTATGTATGGATTACCTGTAAAATGATTTACAGCCCCGGCCTGGTCATTACCTGAAAGAGCTGACCGGCCGCTTCACCGCTGAGCTGCTGCTGCTGCTTCTCTCTCTCTCAGCACAATTCTGCTACGCTTTCCTGATTGTATCAAGCGCCAGCGATTCATTAATTGGATTAAAAAAATATCTGCAGCGCTATCAAAGAGGGTCATCCCTCTTTTTTTTTTTCTTGAGCAGCATCAAAGTCGATAATTATCGCTCGAGGGGGTGCTCGTTTGCCAAATCGGCGTCTTGGAGAGAGGCGGGCTCGTGTGAGGACCCTCAGAGGGCGTTCAGGAGCAGCACGGCTCCGTCCCTACAGCCGGATGTGTTCCTTCATCAGCTACAGATACACTGTGCTCCGACTGGGCCTCTCCCCCTCTCTGTACCTCGTTATATATCGCTCTCCCTGTGTCTCTTTCTCTCTCTCTCTCTCTCTCTCTCCCTCTCTCCCTTTTAAAGACAGAAAGGTTGAGGTCAGAGGTCAAGCTCACCCTCCTTAACCCTTAGCTCCCTCTCTCGGGGTGCCAGGCACCAAGAAAAAGACGTGGGCGTTAAATACATCAATCGACACATCGACAAAAGATATCCTGAGAGGGTCGGGGGCTTTCCGTGACGGTTTACAAAGCTGTACGCCCCCCCCCGACAGTGAGAGCCACTTCACTGACAACTCCAGGAGGGGACGGCCTAACGAGCCAGCCATAAAAAACGTCTCGGACGGGGGACGGGGGAGGAGGACGCCGGGGGACTGACCGAGAGCTCACATACGTGGTGTATCTTGAGGCCGTCGGTGGCGGGGTCCAGCCGGCCGGCCGTCCTGCCGTTGTGGCCGCGCTGGCCGTGGTGCCCGTTGTGCCACGCGGCCGCGACGGTGGCGCTGACGGCGGCGGCGGTGGCGTTGGGGCCCGGCGACAGAGAGGTGCCGGCGGCCTTGTGGGCGTCCGTCTTGGGTTTGCCGCTCAGCCTGGGAGGAGGGAAGGAAGGGAGGGAGGGAGGAAGGAAGGAAGGGAGGAAGGGAGGGAGAAGAAGGACGACACTTTAGACTAAAAAAACTACAAAACTAAAAGTTTTGAAGGCGAATGAGAACCACAGGCTTCTAAATAGGTGTTTTTCACGCGGCGGGGGGGGGGGGGGGGGCCGCAGCGGGGAGGGACGGTATGGATCCCTGGGATGGGCAGAGGAGGGAGACAGCCCCCAGTAACACGGACTCCTACGGCATCACACTATCTAATCAGTGAGTCTTCTCAACCCACATGGTCCTCACAACGACAGTCTAATTGAAGTGTGTGTGTGTGTGTGTGTGTGTGTGTGCGTGTGCGTGTGTGCGTGTGTGCGTGCGTATGTGTGTGTGTGCGTGTGTGTGTGTACCTGGCGGGGGACCTGGACAGGCTCCTGGCGGAGGAGGCCGAGGCGCTGCGGGAGCTGCAGCAGCTCCCCCTCTGCTGGGACCTCCTGCTGGGAGACGCACCAGGAGAGCTGAGGAGGACACACACACACACACACACCATATTCACACACGCACACACACACACACACACACACACACACACACACACACACACACACACACACACACACACACACACACACACACACACACACACACACACACACACACACACCATATTCACACACACACGCACACACACAGCACAAATCAGCAAGCGGCACCACAGTCAATTATCTTATGTAAAATAAGCTTTTCCACACAATTTCAATATATATTCTAATCAAGATGGGACGCTTTGTTTAGCATTGAAACTGAGCCCCGGAGACACGAGACGCTTGTGACAAGGCTGCCCGGGACGTGTCTGTGTGCGTGGGGTCGTAACAAGTGTAAAATCCTCATCTACATGTATTAGGCGGGGCCACGGCGCCTCCTAAGCCCGTGTTTACCCAGCGCAGGGGGCGGCGTCAGCGCACCGCGGGGGGGCTACCACCGCTCACACTCTCCCCTCTGGCTACACGGGACGCCTGGAGAATACATCGTTCCGTCACGACGCCAAAGTTATAAAAGCGACGGGCCGCTGACTCGACGCGTTTAGTTTTGCACAGGGTTGCAGTGTTGCTGGACAAGTGCCAGACTCCAGGTTGAGAACCTAAGGGGGAGTTCAGCTCTTCCCACGCACAGCGGAGCCCGTTCACTCGTTCATTGCACCTCGCAGTCGAGGTGATGAAAGAAACTCGAACGATGGAAAGAAAAAAAAACGAAACGATGAGAATAACCGACGCTCTCAAGAAATCGTCAACACGAAAACAGAAAAAGAAGATCGGGAAAAAAAAGAATGCTTGGATCTATGTCTCTCACCCTTTCCTCTGTTTGGTCCTGTCTTTGTGCTTGTTCTTTGTGCTGCCGGATCTGGGGAGAAAGTTGGTGGTGAGTGAGCTGAACAGAAACAGAACAAGACAGCACAAGAACAGCAACAACAACAACAAGAAACATCAACTTTTTTTGTCTCGGCAACACCGCTGCAGAGCGAGCACAGTCCCGGGGGAGCTTTACTGCAATGCTTCCTCAGACATATAGGGGATATACGGTGTGTCAGGTATATAAGACTCATGAACTCTTTGCTTGTTCCTTTTCATACACACCTGTGTCTCCTCTTCCTCCTGGACCCTGATGTGGACCTAGAGAATCCAGAAAAGACAAACAACCAGGCCTTTGTTATAACGCTATATTCCATATCTTAGCCCCAATACATCAACTCGGCACCGTGGCTCTTTTATCGCGTTTAACGAGCGAGCGTTATGTTTCGCCAAAAAAACAAAGAGAAAATGTCAACACTGACCCTTAGTTTGAGATGAAAACCCAAATTGGGAAATGGCGGCGTGTACAAAACGGAGCTAACAAGTGTGTTCCGTGGACGGAGAGAGCGAGGAGGAGGAAGAGTGCGACGAGGACGAAGAGGAAGAGCGAACGGGAGTCGTTCCTCCCGGCCTTTATGGCGGCGTGCCGCGTCACGGCCGACCCTCGTCCCCAGTTTCCATGGTGATGGGTCACAAAGTCACCTCTCAGAGAGTTGTCGATTTCCCCTGAAGCACTTTACAACCCCTCCCCCCCCTCCTCCTCCTCCTCCTCCTCCTCCTCCTCCACCTCCTCCTCCTCCTCCTCCACACGGCTGCTAGCTATTGTAGCAGCAATAGGAGTGATAAAGCAGGCGCTGTTGTGAGTTATATCCTACACACGGACCCATGTGTGTGTGTTAGACTGGCTGCTCGGCACTACAGGCTGTCAGCAACGTCTGCGCATGTTGATGTATGTGTGTGTGTGTGTGTGTGTGTGTGTGTGTGTGTGTGTGTGTGTAGGGAGGTCATGAGGCATGTCACTCTTGAGGGAATCGCACCCCCCCCTCTCTCTCTCTCTCTCTCGCTCTCTCTCTCTCTCGCTCTCGCTCTCTCTCTCTCTCTCTCTCTCTAACTTCCATTCCCAGATGCTCCAGTACAAGTTAAATGGACACCTATGAGAGTGCTCAGCATCTGGGTAGGTGAGCTATGGTTACCCTCGAGAAATGGGGGAATAGGAGCAGTGGTTGTGTGTGTGTGTGTGTGTGGGTGTGTGTGTGTGTGTGTGTGTGTGTGTGTGTGTGTATGAGATAGGGGAGGATGTTGTCTGAGCCACGAATGTATCAGCACTGGAGCACACTATGCATTCACACACATACATGCACACGCACACATACATAGGCCATTAGAGTGATTGTTCTTCAGCACAAAACCATTGCCCGACACAGCAGGAGGCAAGAGAGAGAGCGAGGGGGGTAGAGGGGGGGCTATATACATTATTCATACATCAGGAGTCCCTGCACTGCAACACCACTCTGGAGCTCCTATGGAGATGGAGAAGATAGGGAAGCAGGCTGATGGATGGAGGTGGAGGACACGGAGGAGATGGGGGGTATGGCGAAGGCTGTGAGGAAAGAGGGGGGGGGCTGGTGGGTGGAGGTGGAGGGAGATGGGGGAGGCGGAGGTGGTACGTTGAGTGACGAGGAGGAGCAGGTAGGACGCTCAAGGGGCAATGGGGGAGGGTGTGTGGGGGGATGGTGTTGTTAGTGCCGGAGGAGGAGTTGGGAGGCGGAGTTGGGAGGAGGAGTAGGGAGGATTGAGGAGGAGGAGTTGGGAGGAGGAGATGGGAGGAGGAGGTGGGAGGAGGAGCTGGGAGGAGGAGGTGGGAGGAGGAGATGGGAGGAGGAGCTGGGAGGAGGAGGGTATGCATGGATGGGGCTGAGGACACCAGTGCAGCGATGCTCGGCACAACACTGAGAGGCTCATCTTTCTTGTTTTGCAAACGCACCCACACAGCAGCCGCGCAGGAACACACACGCACACATACACACACACACACACACGCACACAAACACGCTCAAAAACACGGACATGCACACGCATACACAGACACATAAACAAGCACACACACACACAAACAAACACATAAACAAGCACACACACACAAACAACTTCACACACACAAACATACACACACGATATCCCCACAGTCTGATTGAGACGGGAGAGGAATGGAGGTGCTTTACAATCTGCGGTTGTCCTTATGATATCCCTGGGCGTTGCAGAATGTGTTGTTGATGAGCCATTTCTATCACCTTCTCTCTCCTCCCCTCTTCCTCTCGCCATCTCTCTCTTTCTATCTTCCTTCTCTCTCTCTCTCTCCTCCACTCTCAATCTCTATTTATCAATGTTTCTATTTCTCCGTCTGTATATATGTACATAAAAATCTCTCTCTTTCGCCACATATCTCTCTCCAACTCTCTCTCTAACCTTCTCTATCACTCTCTATCTCACTATCTCTCTCTCTCCCTTTCAATCTCTGTCTTCCTCTATCTTTCTCTCTCTTTCTCTCCCTCTCTCTCTCTGTTATCTATCTGTGTGTTGTGTTGAAAGCAAACAACACCAAAATTAGGAGATTAGGAAACAACACAAGCAATCAACTCTACTTTAGTTTTCGGGGGGGGAGATAAGGTATTAATTCAATCAATTTTTTGATTGAATAAGGCCAATTTAACATTGATATATTTAATCTGTTTTTGTTTTTGTTGTAAATAGAGAAAACAATAGAAAGCAGTTAAGACCATAAAGTGTCTTTATGGTCCTTTGATTGATGCTAGTTTCTTAATGAGGTTAATTCAGTTTTCCGCAAGCAATACGTCTATATACACACACACACGCACGCACGCACGCACGCACGCACGCACGAGCACGCACGCACGCACACACGAGCACGCACGCACGCACGCACACACACACACACACACACACACACACACACACACACACACACACACACACACACACACACACACACACACACACACACACACACACACACACACACACACCCTCCTCACCTGTCTCTCTTGTGTTTCTTCCCGCTCTTCTTCTTCTTCTCTCTGCGAGCTGGCGAGGAGCCGTCGATTCTACGAAGGAAAGACAAAGGGACAGACAGACAGAAATGAGAAATTCTATGAAACGGTTAAATGTTGAATGCGAACCGTCTCCACGTGGCCCTTTCCATTGTACGCTCTCATACGAGTGGTTCTGACCCCCTGCTGAGGTATCACATCTCAACCCTGACGGGTGTTCTCACTGTGTGTCAATCGGGATAAACCCGTCCTCTGAATAAAGGATGAATTCATTCATCATTCATTTCATTTGTCTTTGCCTCTGCTTGTCTCTCTGCAGCATCGTTCCTGTCCTGACTTACAAAACTCTCTCTCTCTCTCTCTGTCTCTCTCTCTCTCTCTCTCTCTCTCTCTATATATATATCTGATCATCCCAGTGCGAGGCCCTTGCTCGCCGGCAGAGTGAAGCACTTGATGAAGCGATAAATAAGTGATGGCTGGACATTAGGAACACAGAAAGACGAGCGCTCACTGGCTTTTCCGCCGGCCAGATTTCTTCTTCTTCCTCTTCTTGGGCCGCGGTGACGGAGAACTGCTGGATTTCCTCTTCACCCTGAACAAGTCGGCGAGAGTCAGCAAGAGGGAGAGAGAGAGAGAGAGAGAGAGAGAGAGACAGAGAGAGAGGGAGAGAGAGAGAAAAAAAAAAGAAAAAGAGAGAAAGAAAGAAAAGAGAAAGAAAGAGAGGGAGAGAAATTAAATCACAGTACACATTTCAGGTGCTCGTATCAGAATAATCTCCACTTCAATGAATTACATTCTGATTATAGCTGTTTGCTGGCTTGGCCACAATTTTGTGCCATGGCTTCAGGAACAACAATTAAATTAGACGCCAATGTATTGTGGCAATTGTGTGTGTGTGAGGCGGTTTGTGCATGTGTAGCGTGTGTATGTGCGCGTGCGTGAGTGCGTGCGTGAGTGTGTACATGTGTTACCTGTGATCGCTCTGGTAATAGTGGTCATAGTCCCCTTCCCCATAGGCAGCCAGCTCTGGGTCACCTTCATCATCCTCATCATGGGCGTAGTGCAGGTGGCTGATCCTGCAACACATCGGGCCAGGGCCGCAACATGGAGGGCGATTACAGGATGAGACGCTAGAAATCGAAGGTACCATAAATATTCAGACGTCATTCTTATTCAGCAAACAATCATTTCAAACCCCAACATCTCTCAACATTTGAAAAAGGCCTCGGAGGAGATTTTGGAGATTCTTAAAACATTTCTTTTTTATTGCCAGGCCCTCATCCCAAGTGTTCAACACAACAAATAAACTCAATATGCACAGCAGCACAGCCGTGTGGTAGTTCGAGCTAACAAACAGCCCACATCCTCTGGTTGGACTCAAGAGCCTAGCCTACACTCGAAGGACAGAAAGATGTTGCTGTACTTTGGATATTTACCCAGTAAACAACCAGAGGCACAGTAAGATTTCATCTTCTACAGTGCGGCGTTCAATTTAACATCTCTAACATCTTCATCTCAAATCCCCCGTTCTGGCAGTTTTCACGGCTGCCATTTTGTCACAATTTCCGATGCCCTCTTCAACTTCCCCCCAGGATCACACACACACACACACACACACACACACACACACACACACACACACACACACAGCATAGAGATAAGACCCTCGAGATAAGACCCCTCTCTTGTCCATAACCTCCTCTCACTCCTTCATCCGAAACCCGTTCCATAAAGCTCCGTTGATGAGGATGATGAAGGTAGTGGTGGGGCGGGGTTAAACCAGAAAGGAAGCTGGCAGGAAGCCGAGTGTGATGCTAGCGGATGACCTGAGCCCCTTCATATGTACAGGTTAACAGAGCCTGTTAACCTGTACATCCTCGGTGCAGTGCTGTGGATAAAGCTGCTTTCAAAGGATGCTGTTCCTCTTCCATACTGAGGAGTCTCTGGGCGGGAGTAGATCCCTTCCTGTTTCTTTGATGGTTCCATATGGCTCCATACTGCGGAGGATCTCCCCTCCCCCCCCCCACGCCCCACCACAGAGAGAATTTTAATTGGTTAAAGCACACCGCCATTTTTGGACATTCTTCAACCCATTGCAACTTTTCTTTTATGACAGGCCCTGTTGTGCCGTCGTCTTCTGGGTTTTTCCAAAAGTCACCAGCAAAGTATATTTTCATGATGGTTTTTTTTTTTCACTCTCTCTTGCATCGAGAGCCGCTGAGGGTGAAACGCAGGGTAAGGCATACCGGAGGGCACCTGCAGTGCATGCTGGGAAGGAGCGCAAAAGATACCGCGCCGGTGCCTTGTGTGTAGAGCCACGTCCCACCCTGGGGCACCGCTTGGAAATGCAGCACGGAGCCTACACCTCCGTCACGTCGCCTCCCCTCGTATATATGCTCCACAGGGAGCACATATACATGGGGCACATATCTCTGTGTACATGGGGGTAGAGCGGGTTGACTTGTCACCAGAAGGTTGCTAGTCCGATCCCCCGGCTCCTCCTGGTTGAGTGTGGAGGTGTCCCTGAGCGAGACGCCTCACTGCTCACGACGAGCCGGCTGTCGCCTTGCGTGGTTGACTCTGCCACCGGTGTGTGTGTGTGTGTGTGCATGAATGGTCGTACGTCTCTTTGGAGGAAAGCGTCTGCTAGATAACCTAAATGTACGTTGAAAACAATCAAAAAAGAAGGTGCCGTCATTTATAAGTGACAGCGGCGTCTTGATGCTGGCGTCCGGCGTCGAGAATTGAAACCCGCTGTGCGACGCACCGTGGCGCGGAGCTGCTTCCACGGATGTTTGTGGCAGCGCTTCCCAGCCGAATGAAAGAGTGGCCGGAACGCTCATTAGACGCGCGGTGGACGGCTCCGGCGGGGCTGAGGTGCTGGTATCCATGACACGTCACGGAAGCATCGTCCCAGTTCAGACCGCAGTCGGACCCGTCTCCCGGGTTAGCAGGAGAGCAGGAACCACAAGACAGCACCCATGCCACAGAAAACCACCGGAATACTGGGGAAATGAGCCCCGTCACATCTCAGGGTGCCATGAGGATAATGAATTCAGGACGGATGCACAGTAATGTCAGCAAGCTCATCGCTTTGTGGTTTGAGAATGGCAAGGGTGGATGCATAAAAATTGTTCATGTAGTAGGGTTGAAGAAGCTGAAAGAGGTTTCTGTGTGTGTGTGTGTGTGTGTGTGTGTGTGTGTGTGTGTGTGTGTGTGTGTGTCTACTATCCGGAGTGAAGGGTGTGGGAAAGGAGTGTGTATAGTGTTTGGGGGAAAAAGGCTTCTGCAGGGGTTCCTGTGTGTGTGTGTGTGTGTGTGTGTGTGTGTGTGTGCGTGTGTGTGTTTGTGTCTGTGTGTACTCAAGACAGAAAGACAGTCAGTGGGGTATTAATTGGCAGAGCGCCCACTGGGCCCAGCAGGCTACAGCAGCACCCTTAGCTTGCCTCAACCCTGCTCTGAAAGCCTGCTACAAACACACATACACACTCCACACACACACACACACACACACACACACACACACACGTGCCTGTTCACTCACACACAGACTCTCACACACACACACACACACACACACACACACGTGCGCGTTCACTCACACACAGACTCTCAAACACTCAAACACTCAAACACACACACACACACACACACACACAAACACACACACACACACACACACATACACACTCTCGACTACATGCACAAACACGCACACACACACACACACACACACACACACACACACACACACAGATAAACACACACACACACCCTACACACTAGATGCGGACAAACCAATCATCGAAAAACAATAAAAGAGAAACCACCACACACACACACACACACACACACACACACACACACACACACACACGCACATATTGAATATATACACGGTCTTATTTATGCTGAAATAAAACACAATTATTTGAACGATTTAAAGAAGGGCAACAACAACCACACAAGCGGGGAGGAGAGGGGGAGGAGAGGGGGAGGAGAGGGGGAGGAGAGAGCAGTGGGAGGTGGACGCTGGTGGTAAACAACTGCAGGTCATGTTTAGTCCACACAGGCTCCCACAGGAGGGATCTCAAAAGAGCCCCAGCCTGTGTTTACGTCTGGAGGTCGGTGTGCAGCAGCAGCAGCAGCCCGGGCAGGAGCCCCTGTTACTTTGAGCTGTGCCTCCCGGGCCCGCGGTACCAGAGCAATTACCACCCCAGCAACCCAAACTACCTCCTGCCCCCCCCCTCCCACAGAGAAAAGTCCCCCACCGTGTGCGAACAGACGAGGTGGGATTATCTAATTATGACCCCAAGAGGTGGGAAAGGCTCTCTGTTTAGAGAGGGGGAGCATGATGCGTTCATACCGTTGCTTTCGCTGTAGCTAACGGATATCCAGTAAGGATTTTCCAGCAAATTTTATTTGGGCTTGATGTGCCTAAAGTGATCTGTAGTATTTTTGTCTTTTTTTTTTTTTTTTTTACATTTTTACAATAATTATGTAATTATGCAACAATATATTTAAAGCCAGATTAGACAAATCTTTTCAGATTTTAATTTGTAGCTAGAAATGATGATTCCACCGCAAATGTGTTCATGTAAGAATACCTCTTGTGAAGGTATAAGGCGACAGAAATATACAACTCAAGCACTGAGACAAAGAATCTTGCCTCAATCAGGAGTGGGCGTTCAAGCCTCCATGGTCACTGCTTAGTAACAGAGAAGCTACCGGTAATGGCTCTCATTGGCTATAATAAGACTGCCTTTCTCCGCAGCCCAGCAGCTCTGCACATCCATTCCATTCCTGTTTAGTGACACAGATCTCCTCCTGTGCATTTTATTTGTAAAACAAGCCAGCGTCCCTAACCGGAAATTAACATCACCGACTGATCACAGCTACATGTATATTGTTTGATTAAATGCTGCAGGTTTATTTCCACTGTGTAAAGACTTTGTAGAAGAGATAATTAATAATGCGCTCTGTGGCTTAAATTGTAAAAAAAAAAAAAGAAAGAAGCTCCCACCAGTTCGAACATGGACTCTAGGTAAAACCTTACAAATTCACCACAGAGCTGACCAATTTAACTGAAGGTTACATTCAAAAGCCAATTCCAGTCTGTACCTTTGTGATTCATCTGCACTGATATCTTTCCAGGAGTAGTTATATATATATATATATATATATATATAGCTAGCCGCCCTTATTTTGAAATCCAAGGTCCATGCTATCATGACCTTAATTCTAAGAGTGAAGTGGATGAGGGGAAAGAAAGGCAGGGAAAAGTAGGTGCAGGTGACCCTGAAACTGTGCTGGTATGGAGCAGCGCATAAATCACGTGTGCCTGGAGACTAGAGCTCCTCTTGTTCATGTGTCATCTTCCAAGAACATCGATGAAAGAAGTACTGACTCTGTAATATCAACAGACGATCCCCAGAATATTTTCTTTTTCTGACTCATCCACACAAAATGAACTTCTATTTAAATCTTGTGAGTTTTAAATCTAATCGAAAATATAAAAAAATAAAAGTGTGATATGTTGAGCTCAAATTAAAGCCCACACACTTTATCTGGTTGTCTTTAAAATGACAAGCCGGGTTAGGGATTGAAGTGTTCTTTGTAGGCGGGGGGACGGGGGACGTTTCCAGCGTATTCTGACTTAAACTCCACCCCAGGAGTTTGCTTATCCTCTGCCTCCCAGAAGCTGGCATTAGCCGTAGACACACAGGCGTGTGATTCATTTAACATGTTTGTGGCTTGACATGCTCTGCTGGAGTTTATTGGCCCTTTTAAGAAAACAAAATGCTAATCTTCTCCTGGCCTGGATAACTAATGACACTTGGTCAAATGAGGGCTGTCTTAAACTACTGAAACGGTCCCTTTTGGAACGCTTTAAAGATAGGGAAGGCAATTTGTTTCAGCATTAAATCTGCCTAACCTTGTGGAAGACTCATCATTCTGTGCAGGCAAGGGAGGGAGACGGACAGCAAGGCCATGCAATCATTTAATTCAGCCCGAACAGCCTTAATATAGGTGTGCAATCACGACAGATATCAGAATTTTTCCTCTTCATTTTTTTTAAACGATCCATTTGATTTAATTCATGTCGCCAGGATATGAAGCGAATTTTGACAAATATGACTGCTTGAAAAGTAAATAGCCTTTCCTACCTTTGAGTGTGAATATTTAAATTAAAGTCACGGTTTTCTGGAGCCATGAATGAAGCAAAACAGCTCTAGGGCGCTTTGTCAACTAAACATAGTCGATGCACGTGTGCTGTGAGACACGCATGTGTCTCACAGCACTTGAGCATAGCGGAGACGCTAACACATGGTGCTATACTGTAGCATATAGGAAGCATCAGGTTTTTTTATCAGTTGGCTGTCAAAGTGTGTGGGTGGTGTGAGCCTCCCCCCCCAGTGAAATCTACAGCGTGCAACTCAGCTAGAATAGATAAAAATATAGATTAGTTTATTTATACATCTGTAGGGCAAGATAAGGCAAGTTTATTAGCACCCTTCAAACAGACGTGTTCAGAGTGCTGAAACGAACCTGAAATCATTATTAATACTAGAACTAATTACAAGTTTTTGTTATCACAAATCCTTTAACACAATATTATGTTGACAACATGTTTTTCCGCTTAGATAGCTGTACGTACGGCAATGTTGTTTCAAATATTGGCCTGTGCTCCTGTACATGAACTATTGTTTTTTTATTTTTTTACAGTTTTTTGAGATGTTGGAAAAGTTGAACTAGGTAAGATGCATGGCATTGTGTGTGTGTGTGTGTGTGTGTGTGTGTGTGTGCCTGTGTGTGTGCCTGTGTGTGCGTGTGTTGAAGTAGGTGGGTGAGCCTCGCCAGATTACAAACCATTTCAACATTTTTTCTACATCAAAGCCTCTCTCCCTGAATAGGGAATATATCAATGTTGGAGGAAATGTTGCAGGAAAAAGACTTTTCCCTGTCGGACTGCTACTTTTCCTCTCTCTCCCTATCCCTATCCCTCTCGTTCCTTCTCTTTCCATGAAGGATTTTCATCTTCATATTTGATTTATTGGCAGGTCAAATGCCCACCCAACTGTCAAGTAAAACAAAGAAAGCAAACAAACAAACGGCCACACCCTGCCACACCAAGTTGCGCATCACTGTAGCTCTATATTCCAGTCAAATGTCAAGTGACGGCGTCACTGGAGGGAGTAGGAGGAGGTGGAGGAGGTGGAGGAGAAGGAGGAGGAGGAGGAGGCGGGGAAGCTCGTTAGTCAGCTCTCCAACGTGTGGCGAAGCATCGGGGTCATTACCGTTCATTAGCGCGCAGACAGCACGTCACTCGACTGCACCCGCAGTCATTCACGCCGTGACTACAGAACCCAGACTCTACGTGTGAATCTGCCTCCAACCCCCAGACGGTCTGTACGCTGTGCGCTAGTGTCCGTTTAGGGCCATTAAGGAGACGGTGGGGACCTGCTCAGCGATGGCCTACAGGTAGACTGTGGACATTGGGCTTCAAACAAAGAACCCACTATTTGAGTTGGGGTGTGTGTGCCTCTGTGCGTGTCTCTGTGTGTTTTTGTGGACATGCTGTCCACAATGTGCGTGCGTGCATGTGTGCGTGTGTGTGTGCGTGTGTGCATGCATCCGTCTGTCTGTGTGTGTTTGTGTGGACATGCGTGCATGAGCGTGTGTCTATGTGTGTGTGTGTGTGTGTGTGTGTGCGTGTGTGTGTGTGTGTGTCTGTGTGTGTGTGTGTGTGTGTGTGTGTGTGTGTTCCCGTTGTGCGTCTGTTGTTCTGCCCGGTTACATTAGAGGCCTAATTCGAGATGTTCCAGTCTAATGCGATGTCCTTGATAAGTGGCTACGCCCTTCCCCCTTCCCTATCCAAGGACGGGTTTGGAGTTGAACGTATCTCAGAGGATCTGGGCTCTGTCTCAAACACGCCTAGAGTCCTCTGAAGAGGAGCTAAGCGTTGGTGGCGAACATTTCTGCTGGCAACTCTTTGGATTAGACGCGGTACTGGAGGATTATAGAAACACTGTGCCCTGGGGACTTTATGGTAATACACTCAAATGAAAAACTCTTTAATTTCACAAGGAAGAAGAAGTTCATACTGTATTTATGTATCTGCAGGCGAGATTTGTTTAAGATTTGTCTTTTTTGATGCTATATTTAGGTTTTTCTTGCTCAAAAGATACATTTAACTGGCAACAAATGTATCCTTCCTTGGGTATATTCAAAGCAGAAGGAACCGGCAAACAAATTGGTAAACACATTTTCTAAAAACATGTGAGCTTTCAAAACTAGTAACACAACAAGTTGAGAAAGTGAGGGAGGAAGAGGTCAAAGAAAAACTGGTCAAATAACAGGATTGAAAGAATGCAAACGTCTTTTGGCTTACATGGGTTGTGGGTGCGATCCCTCTCTGGTGATCACCCCTTCTTTGTCCATCAGCATCTGTCTGAAGGTGTTCACCTTCTGCTGGATCTCCTCCTCTGTGTACCTGGAAGGAAACAGAGGCGGACAGTGTTAAGATAAGATAAGATAAGATAGAACGAATGCTAAAAATAACAACAACTTCAGGGTAAAAAGTAACTGATGAAAACAATAGAATATTACATATTATGTGTTTAAGGAGTACATGCTAACATCAGTAAAATATAATAAAAATAACTAGGGTCAGGTAAAGTAAGCAAAGAAAAATAGCAGAAAAGTAATATTGCGCATGATATTAAAAGTAAAATAAGCAATGATACTGAAAAAAGCAATGCAAAGTTTTACTGCACACAATATTGAAAAGCACATGAAGTTGAAAAAGTAATATTCCCCATGATATTGATATTATTGTTCTCAGTGTGTATTAACTACTGGTCCACTGTGAGATCAGCATGGCTCAGAGAAATCCAAGTACACCACCTAACCTCATCCAGTCTTCAAGTCAAGCTGCCAGTGGAAAAACACAAGAAAGATTGTCTTGTGGTTGGTGGTAGGGGGGGGATCAAACCTCCTATGAACTGCTAGGATATACATCTGTTTTGTGGTACTAAATGGTACTCATACTGTAATACTGTAATAATAGTACTGGCATTTACACTGGTTTAGTTTAGTTCAGCTTAGTGTATTTGAGAGAAGGGACAGTGCAAGATTAATAAACACACATGGCATAAAAGTGCCATAATTAGACAACAGGAGATTTTTTATCCGTAGTCTCTGGTCAAGGTGTAAAAAAGGCTTCCTAAAGTACTTCAAAGTAGAAGCAGAACAGGACATGCAGTTTAAAGATTGCAGCAGGCCACACAGTTGTTAGCAGTAGCAGTAATGACAAACATACATTTAGCAAACACATATGCAGAAAAACGAATATAGAACAACATTGCAAACAAGCAGAACATATAGCAAATCAAAAATAGATACATACACAGTGACCTGTGTATGCATTAATTATCCATTGTTTTAAATGTTTACTGAAAGATCTATAAGTGTTAAATAAGTGCTCTGATGTGATTTAGAATAACATTTATCTCTCTTGAACCACTGACAGAGCAGGCTGACAGGCTTGAAGCACTTTTCCGCGACTAAGCAGTTCAATCTGCTCTTAAAGACCCCCTAGTGACACAATCATTATCGGTTCTTCTGTGGATGAAGGCAATAAGTGGCTGTCCAGCAAATTCTGGGGTGACTTTGTGTACCAAGATTATTATTTCATCCCAACTTAGTTTACACACGCACGTACACACACACACACACACACACACACACACACACACGTACACACACACACACACGTACACACACACACACACACGCACGCACACACACACACACACACACACACACACACACACACACACACACACACACACACACACACACACACACACACACACACACACACACACACACACACACACACACACACACAAAATAGATTCGATTCGATTTAGATTAGATTTCATTAGATTTCAATGAAAATGGGCGATAGGCCAGCAATGTAGGGCTACCACAGATATATAAAGAGCCACTTGCTGAAATGATTGTCTAATAGCCATTTATCTGGGCTGTCTGGCACACCATGAAGCCCCATTGAACCTAGCAGACTTCTTCAGCCTCAGCTAAATCGTATCCAGGGTGTGGAAAGAAATCTGCACCCATGTTTTTTTTTAATCCCCCCCAAGGCAAACCGTTTAGAACCAGAGGGACATGGTCCTGGAACAACAAGAGCTTTCTAACCAGCTGACATAGGCCCCGTCGGCACGGAGATGATTTTTTTGGTGAAAACGCATAAGTCTTGTGCGTTTGGGCCGACCGTCCAGACGGATCCGGCGTTTTCGGTGACCGAAAACGCACTTTTCTGAAACCACCTCCGAGGGTGGATAAGATAAAATGAGTCTGGCTTTACGGAGATATTCCTGAAACGCATCAAAGGAAAACGGAGGGGAAAAGATTGTTTTTCGCCTGTGTGCACGGGGCCTTAATCACAATGAGGTCTACTTATGTATGTACTGTCTCGTACAGTATCATATGATGTACCATATCATGTGAAAAATCATAACCATCGTAAAGTAGGCTACCGTTTCAAACATATTACATCCAAGTTATGGTTTAGGTATTGGAGTGATGGCGTCTCTCTCTGAATGGCTAGCTTGCTGGTTATGCATGTGATGCATAAGATCATTTGACCCAAAATGCAATTTACTTCAACCATATATCAGTATGTATTCATACAGTGTATCACACACACAGTTAGTTCAGTGTGAATATATTCCATGGAAAGAATTTCCATTAGCTGCTCATTGATCTATTGATGTACACGTGACATTCAACGTGAAGGCCATGAAACTATGACGAGGAAATCTCGTCAGCCTGAAAATATATATTTTTATTCCCTCTCCAGTAAGCATATGAAAAAGGGTCAACCTTTGCGGGTTTTAATTAATGCCAAAAATCCTTGAGGACTAGTTTGGCTGGGCTATGGGTCATTAAAGCAAGGCAGTAAATGTAAAAGGTCAGGGGCAAATGATTTATCTTTCAAACTGCAAGCAAAGTTCAGCATCACAGATCAATGTGCTCTGCTAGGCACGGCTATGCTCCACTTTGCTACACCCAGTCTGGTCCCATGTGAAAACACGGTTAACCATGTAGCGATGACGGCGTGTGTGCCATAATAACATAGACTTTAGTAATGTAAAGGGAAGAAAAGTTGAGTAGGCTATTCAGTTTCCGGTCATCTTTTTAAAGGGGTGATATTATGCTGCCCGGTGTGAGTGTGATTAGCCCTTACAAGCCATTTGAAAATCTGCATTTTCCTATGTTTTAGTGACATCACAAGTGGGAACGACCACCTAGATGTGTGACGGATAGATGAGCAACATTTGCCACAGTCCACTGGGTAGGCTGGTAGACTGATCTATCCAGCATACAGTACATCTAGCCTACATAATCCGCACTAGGTAGGGGACGGGTCTTGCTGAGGGATGCCCAGAGGTAGACTATGGATCACCCCTCACCCCTTATCCCGCTCCCCCTGGTCCAAGTCTAAGCAAGATGAAGCACCATTCTCTTTATCTTCTACTTCCCCATGAATCAGTGACAACACAAATC